>NC_057794.1:261768836-261901176 GCF_018294505.1 Triticum aestivum
CTCACTCTGTTTTCGCTCAGGAGACCACCATGGCCGCTTCATCAAGCTCCATCGTCATCGTTCCGTGCCGGGCATGGATGGATCGATGCTCCACGCACCCGGATCTGCCACCGCCGCATCAGGCGCTCAAGCCCCGCCGTGCCGCACCTCTGCTTCGTCCAAGAAGAGACGAGACATCAGCGCCCCGCTTCTTCCTAGGTCGGTGGGAGACCATGGCCTCCACCCGCGCTCTTCTGCACCCAAGCGAACCGTGCTCAGCCTCCTTCTGCCGCACCAAGACCGCTTCCCCGTCGTCCCCTTCTGCTTTGTCATCGCACGCGAGGAGCACGACCCCAGCGCCAAGTCCCGCTCGCCGGAGCTCGTTGACTCCGTCGTTCCTGTGCGGAACCCTCCTCGCCAAGTCCCTCGCCGCGCCACCTCCCTGCTTCGCTCCTGCACGAGCAGAGGACGAGGTGCCCGTTCACCCGCGCTTCGCGTTGACCGCAGCCGTCGCCCCTGCTTCACGAACGAGGCCCGCCCCTCGTTGACTTGGTCCAGCGCTAGCGTGGCCGGCCTCCAAGTCCCAGCGCCGCGCCAAGTCCAGCTCCCCGCTGGCCTGTTGCTTCACCGACTGGGCCTCAGCCCATGGGTGAGCTCCCCACAGCCCTCTGCTCTGTTGTGGCCCAGCCGGTTTCGACCCGTATCATGTTTTTTCCCAGATCTGTGAATTTAGCTATTTATCCAGAGTTTGCAGTTTTACAGAAAAACCCTCAACATCATGCATATAATAATTCCAGAACCATGCATCATATTAAAATGTTTTCAACATGTAAAGTGCTTAGAATTTCATCTAGTTTCATAATATGCCACTTTCATCCATGTTTAAAATGTTTAAATTGTTGTTTGCATTAATTTGCTTAAATGTCATGCTAAAATGGTTTATTTCATAACTTAATAACCGTAGCTCGGTTTTAAATAATCTTTATATGTAAATGGGGTGCGAAAATGCCTAGTTTAACATGGTGACCTTACTTTGCATGTTTAATAACTATAAAATATGGTTTAGGGCAGAACAGTACCAAACCTAATATATGCATATGAGGATTTTTCGGAATTTTTGTTCGTTGTTTCCGGCCTCATTTAAACTTGACTAGATAGGTAGTTTTATTTTGCTTCACCCTCTTGCCATGTTTAACAACATTTAATATTGTTGGGTACATAAACGAGATCGAACTAAATAACTAGAATGTGGTATTTTGTCAATATGCAACTCTTTGCATATTGAGCTCCATTTAATTTGTAGGATTGCTTGTGCACTTTGCCATGCCATGCTTCATTAAACCGGACATGCATCATACTTGGTTGTGCATCATGTCATGCTTATGTGGTGGTTGTTTACTATGTTGTTTGCTTTCTTTCCGGTGTACTTCTTCTCGGTATTCCGGTAGCGTCCCGTTTGTGAGGACCCGTTCGTCTATGTCCGTTTGTCATCTTCATGGACTCGTTCTTCTTCCTTGCGGGATTTCAGGCAAGATGACCATACCCTCGAAATCACTTCTATCTTTGCTTGCTAGTTGCTCGCTCTTTTGCTATGCCTATGCTGCGATACCTGCCACTTGCTTATCATGCCTCCCATATTGTTGAACCAAGCCTCTAACCCACCTTGTCCTAGCAAACCGTTGTTTGGCTATGTTACCGCTTTGCTCAGCCCCTCTTATAGCGTTGTTAGTTGCAGGTGAAGATTGAAGTTTGTTCCTTGTTGGGACATGGAGATGTTGTTCCTTGTTGGAACATGTTTACTTGTTGGGATATCACAATATCTCTTATTTAATTAATGCATCTATATACTTGGTAAAGGGTGGAAGGCTCGGTCTTATGCCTGGTGTTTTGTTCCACTATTGCGGCCCTAGTTTCCGTCATATCTGTGTTATGTTCCCGGATTTTGCGTTCCTTACGCGGTTGGGTTATAATGGGAACCCCTTGACAGTTCGCCTTGAATAAAACTCCTCCAGCAATGCCCAACATTGGTTTTACCATTCTCCACCTAGCCTTTTCTTTCTCTTGGGTTCTGCAGACTCAAGGGTCATCTTTATTTTAACCCCCCCGGGCAAGTGCTCCTCTGAGTGTTGGTCCAAACTAGAGCCCCTTGCAGCGCCACCTTGGGGAAACTTGAGGGCTGGTTTTAGTTGTACGGATTGCTCATCTGAGTGTGCCTTGAGAACGAGATATGTGCAGCTCCTATCGTGATTTGTCGGCACATTCGGGCGGTGTTGCTCGACTTGTTTTACCATTGTCGAGGATGTCTTGTAACCTGGATGCCGAGCCTGATCGGATTGTCTTGGGAGAAGGAATATCCTTCGTTGACCGTGAGAGCTTGTGATGGGCTGAGTTGGGACACCCCTGCAGGGTTTTGAACTTTCGAAAGACGTGCCCGCGGTTATGGGCAGATGGGAATTTGTTAATGTCCGGTTGTAGAAAACCTGAAGTTTATCTTAATTAAAATGCATCAACAGCGTGTGTAACCGTGATGGTCTCTTCTCGGCGGAGTCCGGGAAGTGAACACGGTGTTGGAGTTATGCTTGACATAGGTTGTTTTAGGATCACTTCTTGATCATAGTTCATCAAACGTGCTTTGCCCTCTCTTCTCGCTCTCATTTGCGTATGTTAGCCACCATATATGCTAGTCTCTTGTTGAAGCTCCACCTCATACCTTTTACCTTACCCATAAGCTTATATAGTCTTGATCGCGAGGGTGTGAGATTGCTGAGTCCCCGTGACTCACAGATACTTCAAAAACCAGCTTGCAGGTGCCGTTGAACCGTGCAGATGACGCAACCAAGCTCAAGGAGGAGCTCGATGAAGATATTATCCTTTGTGTTGTTTCGTTCTAGTTGATCAGTAGTGGAGCCCAGTTGGGGTCGATCGGGGATCTGTGTAGCATTTGGGGTAGTCTTCTTTTATTTTGGTTCCGTAGTAGGACCTTGATTATATCTGGTTGATGTAATGCTTTATTCATGTAATTGTGTGAAGTGGCGATTGTAAGCCAACTATGTATCTCTTTCCCTTATGTATTACATGGGTTGTGTGAAGATTACCTCACTTGCGACATTGCTTTCAATGCGGTTATGCCTCTAAGTCATGCTTCGACACGTGGGAGATATAGCCACATCGAGGGCGTTACAATGAGGCAGAGGAGGAAGTGGAGGAAGAGGTGGATCGTCCTGGCAGGAGGAAGAAGATGGCCGTCAGACATGGCACCAGGAACACGCGCGGAAGGCATTAGTCGTTGTCGTTTTTATTATGAAACTGAACTAGTAGTCGTTTCATTAGGTTGATGAACTTGTGATGTTATGTGGTATGTTGGTGAACTCTTAGTAGTGTGTTACTTGTGTTTGAAAACTTTTAGTAATGTTTGAATTGTCCTAAATGATGTGATTTTCAAGTTATTAGTTGTCTTTCTTCAGTTTCTGCAGTTTACAGCACTGACTTTACTTGTGAACTGAGATTGCTACCAAAAGTGCTTCTGTTTCTGTAGTTTTGCAGTTAACAGCACTGCAACGCCCATGCCTCAAGCGTTGCACTATACTGTGCAGTGCCCAACAGTCAGGCTTCACACGGTATTGTGTAGCGCCTATGGGCTAGGCGTTGCACATTTGGATGTGGATCCAGAGAGCAACAGAAGCTTTGAAGTGCCTGATCTTGCCAAAAAATCCTAAGTTAGTGTGCAGCGCCTAAGGGTAAGGCGCTGCACTATACAGTGTGACGCCTCACTGTTGGGCGCTGCACAGTATAGTGCAACACCTGATCTCGAGGCGCTGCAGTACTGTTACCTACAAAAATGCAAAAACAAAGTTGATAGCAATTTCAATTCACTTGAACATCACAACACTTACAATAACTTGAACTTCACAGCAATTTGAACAAACACAAGTAATATGTCAATGAGTTCATCACTTAAGACAATTCAAACATTACTAGAACTTTGCAAACATAAGTAGCACACTACTAAGAGTTCAACAACATATCACATAACCTCATAAGTTCACGACACATTCATTTGAAATGACAAATTTAGGCCTACTACGACATAGTTGATGACAAATGGCTTCTTTCCCTAGAAGATAGTTCGTGAAAAATATGGCATGGATACATCCGGTTCCATCATGAGTGCACCGAAGCGAAGTCCCTACTGAGTCGAGCAAGGACATTTCCCCTTCTTGTCACGTGCCGAATCCTCCTCGTGCGCCTCACGAGCCTTTGCAAGCTTTCTTGCCCTCTCCTCCTCACGAGCAAGTTTCGCTTGGCGTGCCCTCTCCTCCTCTCGTTTCTTCCGCTCCATCCTCTCCTTTTGACGACGCTCTTCCTCCAAGCCTCTTCAAAATGATTCTTCGAACCGGCGCTGGCTCCTAAGACAATCTTGATATTGGTCCTTTTGGACATCTTCTGGCACTTCATGATCTATCCACGTGAAGTACTTGCATAGAGGAGGCGGTGACTGCATACAAAAATTTTGTTAGTGCTGACACACATTTGAGAGTAACATTTTACTTCTCTAGCTTACTGGTGGTTGGTCATAGGCGTTAGTTGGAAGCGCACAATTATAAGCATAGTTCAGGCATACAAAATATTTGCTCTCTTCCGTCCATGACTTCTTTCGGTCGGTGGACACCTTCACCTTGCAAACATCTCCACACCAACATGGCGGGATGTTGACATATTTCTCCTTCACCTTGTCCAAAGATAGGTCCTCCCACTTGTTTGGCATGTCTTGTTGGTTAGCACACGGTGGCCTCATCATGGAACCGGATGAAGCCATGCCTACAAAACTAGGGTTTCCCCAAAAAATTCAACACATTGACATGTACATAGGTAAATGCATGAACACATTCAAATGCCTAACCCTAGCCAAAACTAGGGTTTCCCAACAAATTTCCACACAAATTTCCAAATCCAATCAACAACTAGGGTTTCCCCAAACTAGCAGGATTTGAGGTAAGGTGGGAATTCATTTGGATGAAAACAAGGGGATCGGAGGAGATTACCTTAAGGGAGGGGTTGGCTTCGAGATCCATGGACAAAATCTCCGGATTTGAGAAGGATTTGAGAGGGGGAGAGAGGAGGGCAGAGGGGAGGCGTTGAGCTTCGGGTTTGTGTGTGGGGTGGGGTGGGTAGGAGGGGGGAGGGTGCAGCCTAAGTGACACACAGATGTGCAGCGCCTAAGGCCCAGGCGTTGCACATTAACATGTGCGGTGCCTAGCCCTTAGTTGCTACACAGCGCCTCTCCCTTAGGCGCTGCACATCTGGACATGCCTGTCCAGAGAGCAACAGAATGATTCCAGTAGCTTTTCTTGCCAAAATTTCTCTAAGTAAGGGTGCAGCGCCCATGCGTCAGGCACTGCACTAGACAGTGCAGCGCCCAACAGCTGGGCGCTACACTGTCTGCTGATTTCAAATACCAATTACTTTTTTGGTTTTGTGGTTCGCATAGTATGTCACATATAGTAGTCCAAAACACATAAAGGAGACATAGCACATAGAGTAGTCCAAATCACATAGTCATACACACATAAGGGAGTTATAGCACACAGAGTTGTCCAAAACACATAGTCATTTAGGACTCATAGCACATAGTAGCACACATTTTGGTTCACAAGGTCACAGTGGTCTATTGCATCGAGCAAGGTCCTTTTCCCTTCTTCTTTTTCCTCTCTTCTTCTTCTTCTTCCTCCTACCACCACACCGGCATCTCACCTCCCCCTCCGTGTCCTCCACCCCCTTCATGGTTGCTTTGTTGTGTTGGGATGACGCCATACCTACGAAAATGGCAACATAATAGTTAGTCACACAATGCAAAATGACAATAACAACATAAATACCATAAATAACAACACAAACATTGAGCCAAAATAACAAGACAATAGTAAGTCACATACGGCAATGATCCATTGAGCCAAGAAAACATTCCTCCACTATGACCGCTGCGAAGGCCAAGATCACCACCAAGGCCATAGCCACCACCAAGGCCTAGGCCATCACCACAGCCTCTACCACCACCACGGCCTAGACCACCACCATGTCCACTACCACCACCACCATGGCCAAGACCATCACCACAGCCTCTACCACCACCACGGCCAAGACCATCACCACGGCCAAGACCATCACAACGGCCTCTACCACCACCAGGGCCAAGACCGTCACCACGGCCTCTACCACCACCGCAGCCTCTTCTAAGACCTAGTTTACTCCCTCTTTGTTTCCTGGTTCCTTGTTGGCTTGGTTGATTTGATTGGTTTGGCACTTGGGAACTTGTTTGACTTGGTTGGCTACTCCTTGGTTGACTTGGTTGGCTACCATTTGCTTGGCTTGTGCTTGCATCATTTTTCTTTGATCACTTTCTTGGTTTGGTACAAATTCTTGTGTTGTGTCCCCCACCATTGCACTCCCCACAACAGGATTGCTCAGGAGGCTCTTGGAATTGGCCGGTGCCGGTTTCTCGACCGCCACCAAGGCCCCATCCGTCCATGTCACCTCTAAGAAGCTTTGTCTTACGTCTTCCCCGTCTAATGACCTTCAATTCCGGGTCGGCCACAGTTGAACTCCATGATACTCTGGCCATTGTGATTGGTCCGAGTATGGCTGAAACCGGGGATCCCATGTATTCTTTACCGCCATGATTGAGAACTCAGACTCCCACACGGTAAGAGGGTGATTGACGTCCACATTCCTAACACGGGATGCGTTTAACAAGTGCAAGCATGGGAGATGAAGCAAGGATGGCCTCATGCAAGTGCAATCACATTGTGTTAGGGAGATCTTGAAAGCTCGGCCTCCGTGTTGGTGGCCATCTTTTGTGGTTCCTCCAGGCTCTTTCACTTCATACATCCAATCATTGTCGTCATATAGTACAGCTTCTTGGGAGTCTGCCTTTCGTGATAGAAATTCCAACCATTCTTCAACCTTTGGTGGGAAATTGTACTTGTGCTTTTCCTTGTTCTCACCAGCAATCTGCTTATCCGTCTCCATTGAGTACTTTAAAAAGTACGCATTCATCTTGTCAAATGTGTATTGAACTATTGTCGTCGCGGGTATTGCACGTACAGCCTTGACCACCCTATTGAAGCATTCTGCCATGTTGATTGTCATTTGACCGTACCTCCGGCCATCTTCATCGAAAGCACATGCCCAGTTATTCCTTTCGACAATGTTCTTATTGATAAATTCAAGACCACTGGGATCAAGTTTCTTGTGTGTGAGCAATGCATTGAACAAGTTGGCTAACCTCTTGTCGGAGAAAGCGAGACACCAATCTTGAAGATCATTGGCCAACTCCTTGATACCACATGCCCTATAGAAGTTTGCACAAAAGTGCCTCATGCACCATCGATGGTGCAACTTTGCATGTCCGGGAATGTCAACCACCACCGTGTTTAGAATTCCTGGATGGTGATCTGATATGACACAAATTTCCCTTTCAGCCGGTAATACCCTTGTTCTCAATTGACGCAAGAACCACTCCCAGTTATCCTTGTTCTCCACCTCAACCAAAGCGAAAGCCAAAGGCAACACCCGGTTATTGGCATCACTTGCTATTGCAACCAATATAGTGCCCTTGTATTGTTCGGTCAAGAACATGCCATCAATGGCGATGACGGGCCGATAATGCTCAAAAGCCCTCATGCATTGCTCAAAGGCCCAAAATGCACGACCAAATACTCAGACGGTCCTCCCGTTATGAACCAATGTTTGGTGCCCATGAGGCTCGACCACGTGAACCATGCCTGGGTTTGTGGCGGCCATAGCTAACAACAACCTAGGGAGTCGGTTGTATGCTTCCTCCCAATTGCCATACATCATCTTGAATGCGGCTTGCATCGCCTTCCATGCCTTTCCATACTTCACCTTGTAATGAAAGATCGCTTTCACAAGGTCAATGACACTCTTAGTGCTCATTGTTGGAAGTGTGGATATTTGGTTGGAAAACCTATAAGCGATGAACTCGGACGTGAGTTGTCTGTGTTCTTGGGACACAAGCTCGCCATCTGCATTCTTGTGTCGGCACATGTGACTTGGTACACAACTCACTATGCGCCAAGTGGGACCTCCTTTCCATGGCCTTGCATGCACAATCCATGGACATCTTGGCATTTCACATTTAACCGTGTAACGCACATTGACGTCTGAGTTGGACACTCTATGTGGACGATAATGTGTAACCGAGTAGTTGTCAATCCACATCTTCAATTCCAAGAAGGATTCAAACTCACAACCGGGATATATCCCGTTCTTGCCGTCTTCCAAATCACAGTGAGAACTTGGCCTACCTCCAAGAGATATACATTTGCCACCATCTACAACAGCTTCATCCATGAGACTAAGATCCTTGAACAATGGTGTCTTGTGATCCCGCCTGAATACCTTCTTAAATGCTTCGGCATCCTTCGGTGCGAACCCCTCCTCATCAACTTCTTCATCGGGACCATCGTCATCTGAGTCTGATGCATATGAACGGGAAAAAGAGATGGATTGGTCCATTGTCTCTTGCACATGATATTGCTTGAGATCACCCACATTGTTGTCACGGAGAACAACTTTGTTGTCATCCTCCCCGTACTCATCATTCTCCTCTTCAAAAGCTTCATTTTGGTTGTTTGAAATCGGGCTCAATGTTGGCCAAACTTGTTGTGTCAAATGAGGTTCACTCATTTGATCTTGGTTCATGGGTAGGGGAGTACTAGCAACCAACCGGGAGGGGTTCCGGTTCAAGTCCAAATGCAAACTAGACTCAACCTTCTTGGAGGCAAATAACTCAAGAGCCTTGTCCAGAGATTCGGCAACCATCTCCTTGTATGCAACCCAACGTTGCTCAGAGTTCACACACATTGTCTTCCAACGGATATGCATTCCAAAACCAACATTATACCTTCCCTCGAACTCAACAACGTCACTTGGGTCCATCCAATTCAAATCCTTCCTCACTTGTTCCAAGACATCTGCATAGCTAGGACAACTCTCAAACACCATGTCAAGCTCATCCGGGTCTGGCTCAACATTGCCTTTCAAAAAGGCCTCTGTATCCACATGATGGACATAAGCACATGTTCTTCCCATCCCTACAATAATAAAAAACACACATATATCAAGTAAGTACTTAACTGAATATTAGCACAAAATACATAAGCCCTAACATAGATATGAAACAATAACCCTAACCCCCACTTAACAATAACCACAACCCTAACCCTAACCCCAACATAAAAAAACACATAACCCTAACCCTAGCATAGTATGAAACCTAACCCTACCAAATTAGCAAAGAAACATAACATGTTTCAAAACAAATTTCCAAATCCAAGACAAAACTAGGGTTTCCCCAAACTAGCAAGATTTGAGCAAATGTGACTATTCCTATGGATGAAAAAGAGGGGATCAGAGGAGATTACCTTAAGGGAGGGGTTGGCTTCGAAATCCACGGTCAAATACTCAAGATTTGCAAGATTTGAGAAGGATTTGAGAGAGGGGAGAGGGGGAGAGAGGAGGGGCACTTAGTTCAGGGTGTGGGTGGGGTGGGTGTGTGGGGTGGGGTGGGTGGGGCCAGCCTAAGTGACAAACAGACAGTGCAGCGCCTAAGGTCTGGGCGCTGCACATTGCATGTGTGGCGCCTAAGCACTAGGCATTGCACATTACAAGTGTGACGCCTACGCTTTAGGGCATTGCATGGCTGGATGTGGGGCCGCGCCTGGCCCCGAGCTGCCTGGCTAGCCAGTTGTGCGGTGCCTAAGACAAAGGCGCTACATAGTGGAGTGTAGCGCCCGACTGTTGGGCGCCACAGAAAACGATCAATCTGTGAACTTTTTTCAAGAGCAGTTCAGATCGTGATTTGATTTCGTCCACAAGTCAAATATGTGTTTTTCCCAATCTAACCTGCAGGACCCATTGGTCAGTGACTCTGGGCTAGTTAGGTCGCCGGCAGGTGGGCTCGGTCAATGTTGACTAAGTCAAAGTCAAGCTGACACGTGGGGCCACATGCTTAGCACTAATCTAAATAGAAAATTAAGCTAACCTAAATGGGCGCATGGGCCCACATGGCAGTGGCTCTGGGGTGATTAGTGCGGCCATTACCAGCTAATGACAAGGCCACGTCGGCAGTCATCGGGGTTAGTCGCCGGCAACATCCAGGTGCGGCGAAGGATCATCGGAGCGGCGGTAGGTCAGGCCAAGGGCACCAGGGGGTTGCCCTTACTCGTGCGCATCCAGGGAGGCACACATAAGGCCGAGGGGTGGCCGGAGCTCGGTAGGAGAAAGTCCACGGCAGTGGCCGGAGCTCGGTTCCGCGGGGGTAGCGGCTAGTGGAGGGGAACGGAGGGGGTGAGCAAGGGGAGGAGCAGGAGCTCACGGCGGGGTAGCAGAGCGGCTCAGAGGCTCGGAGAAGTTTCTACTGTGATGAATTGACGGGGGTGGCCGCCGGTGCCGAAGGTTGAAGACGACCTCCGTGGCGAAGAAGCAGGGCGTCCGAGCTCGCTTCCTACAGTGGGGAGATGCATCAGGGCTCGGCGGAACTGTTGGGTAGCTTGGAAGGGCGAGGCGACGGTGGTGGGCACGGTGGTTCACGTCGACGCTCACAGACGCGCTCGGGTGGCTGCGCGTGCGAGGGATAGAGAAGGGGGCGTGACTAGAGAGTGAGGGAAATGGAAAAGAGGGACCTGGGCGTCTCTATGGCACGTCTGGAGGGGTCGGGGAGGGGTAGGCAGGCAGGGAGGAGCTGTCGTGGCTCGGCTGTGTGCCAGGCAGGCACCTGCTTCTCCTCCTGGCAGGAGGAAGAAGACATCACTGCCCTTGGTGGGCTGGGCCAGCACAGTAGTGGGTCAGGTAAGTGCCAGGTAAGCTTTTGTCTTTCTCTTTATTTTTGTTTTCTGCTTTTGCAATTTGTTTTTGATTTGATTTTTATACCAAATCATTTTTATAATTTCTAAAAATTATTATGTGGCCTCATAAAATATATTCAAAGCCACTCACAAACTTTCAGAATTATTGGAGTTATATTTAATATATATCAAATATAAATCCAATGCAAATAATTATTGGATTAACTCAAATGCCCAAAATACATATTTCTGAGACTCCAAAAATATTGGTTTGAGTTTTACCTCTTGCCAATATTTTTATAGAGTAACACGAACATTTTCTTGGGTTCATTTGAAGAATTTTTTTAATTTGGCCATTTTTAAAAGATTCCTGAGGCTTGAGCACTTCCTCAATTCAACTTTCTAAAAACCAAAATGATGACATGATGAAATGCAATGACAAGCAAAGGCCACATCTAGGGCTGTGACATGTTGAGCCTGAATAAATGTTATTTTGTGTTTGCGTTGAGCATGAACACGATTAGATCATGTCTATTGCAATAAGGTTATTCATTTAAGTCTGAGAATAATTGTTGTTCTGTTTACATGAATAAAACCTTCTATGGCCATACACCCAATGTGAATGGTTTATTGAATCTCGATCGTAGTGATACATATATTCATAATATTGATGCCAAAAGATGCAAAGTTGATAATGATAGTGCAACATACTTGTGGCACTGCCGTTTAGGTCATATTGGTGTAAAGCACATGAAGACACTCCATGCGGATGGATTTTTGGAATCACTTGATTATGAATCATTCGATACTTGCGAACCATGCCTCATGAGCAAGATGAATAAAACTCCGTTCTCCGGAACAATGGAGCGAGCTGGTGACTTATTGGAAATAATACATACCGATGTATGCGGTCCAATGAGTGTTGAGGCATGCGGAAGGTATCGTTATTTTCTAACCTTTACAGATGATTTGAGTAGATATGGGTATATATACTTAATGGAACACATATCTAAAACATTTGAAAAGTTCAAAAAAATTCAGAGTGAAGTAGAGAATCATCATAATAAGAAAATAAAGTTTCTATGATCTGATTGTGGGGTTGAATATTTGAGTTACGAGTTTGGCCTTCAGTTAAATCAATGTGGAATTGTTTCACAACTCAAGTCACCTAGAACACCACAGTGTAATGGTATATCCGAACGTCCTAACCGTACTTTATTAGATATGGTGCATTCCATGATGTCTCTTACCAATTTGCCTTTATCATTTTGGGGTTATGCATTAGAGACAGCCACTAAATAGGGCACCGTCTAAATTCGTTGAGACGACGCCGTCTGAACTATGGTTTGTCAAGAAACCTAAAGTCGTCGTTTCTTAAAGTTTGGGGATGCGACGCTTATGTCAAAAGGCTTCAGCCTGATAGGCTCGAACCAAAGCAGAGAAGTGCGTCTTCATAGGATACCCTAAGGAAACTATTGGGTACACCTTGTACCACAGATCCGAAGGCAAGATATTTGTTGCAAAGATGGGTCCTTTGTAGAGAAGGAGTTTCTCTCGAAAGAAGGGAGTGGGAGGAAAGTAGAACTTGATGAGGTAATTGTACCTACTCTCGAATTGGAAAGTAGCACATCAGAGAAAACCGTTCCCGTGATGCCTACACCGACTAGAGAGGAAGCTAATGATAATGATCATGAAACTTTGGCAAGTTACTACTGAACTTCATAGGTCGACCAAAAAACGTTGCGCACCAGAGTGGTACGGTACGGCAATCCTGTCCTGGAAGTCATGTTGTTGGACAACAGCGAACCTACAAACTATGAAGCTATGATGAGCCTAGATTTCGATAAATGGCTTGAGGCCACGAAATCTGAGATAGGATCCATTTATGAGAACAAAGTATGGACTTTGGTGGATTTTCCTGATAATCAGCAAGCCATAGAAAATAAATGGATCTTCAAGAAGAAGATGTTTATGTTACTATCTACAAAGCTCGACTTGTCGCAAAAGGTTTTAGACAAGTTCAAGGGGTTGACTACGATGAGACTTTCTCACCCGTAGCGATGCTTAAGTCTGTCTGAATCATGTTAGCAATTGTCGCACTTTATAATTATGAAATCTGGCAAATGGACGTCAAAACTGCATTCCTTAATGGATTTCTCAAAGAAGAGTTGCATATGATGCAACCAAAAGGTCACTGGTGTGAGCCGGTCCTAAACAAACGGTTTTTCACCCCTTTCCGCAACGGCATTTGGAACCGTCGCCAAGTGATTGTGTGTGATAGGGTGTCGTTCCCACACGACCCAGAAATTGTCGGGGATAGGCCCTCCTGGGACCCAGGCTGGGGCCGTGTGCGATCGGGCGAGGCATTGAAACCCAATCATTTCCGTAGGTATGTACATCCCACATGGTAATCCGAGAAAATCATTTCCGTAGGTATGTACATCCCACATGGTAATCCGAGAAAATCATTTCCGTAGGTATGTACATCCCACACGGTGAATCCTAGAAAAACATTTCCATTCGTATGTATATCACACACAGTCAATCCAAGGAATACGTTTTCGTTCTTATGTACATCCCACACAGTCAATCCAGGGAAAACATTTTCGTTCAGATGTACATCCCACACGGTTTTATGTATACGCTTGTGTGTGAAAGGTGTAACTATCACACACGCTCTGCCCATCCTTCACCGCCTTCAGGAAGACTTCTACAGCATTGTCATGGTAGCATGAATTATATACTTTAACCTTAGTTGCCTCCACTCCAGTCATGTAGTTTGCAAGGTAATCATCAGTAAATAGCTTCGGAAACCACTGAAAAGAGAAAAATATCAGATACTGAGGTCTAATAGAGTAACTTGTTGTGGGCAAGGGAAAAGGCAACACATTACTTACCATCCTAAAGTTCACTGTTGTCTTTGACAAAGTGTAAATAAAGAGCTTAATTCCAATCACCCGTTTCTTTCGCCTAACAATCTTTCTTAGTTTCCTCACTTGACTCTTGTTCATGAATATCTCATTGCCCCATACGCATAAGGGATCGAAGCATGGATCAGTACCCCTCATATATGTACCTACAAGCAGCTAGTAAATGTTAGAAGCTAAACTGAGATTGCACAAATGATGTAAAATAAAACAACCTATGTTCCTAAGTACAAGTTTTTTTTTGAGATTTCAATATGAACTACATACGGATGTATATAGAATTATAGATATAGTTTATATTAGAATCTATATTCACTCATTTTGCTCCTTATGTAGTCTATATTAGAATCTCTAAAAATACTTATATTTAGGAATAGATGGTGTATAAGACATGGGATGCAGCTAACCTCGACGGCAAACAACAACATCGCCCATTGTAGCCCTGTGTAAGTACATTGAAAGCCAATGTTAACTACAACAGGGTTGATGTCGGTGTCAAAACCGGCGGATCTCGGGTAGGGGGTCCCGAACTATGCGTCTAAGGCGGATGGTAACAGGAGGTAGGGGACACGATGTTTTACCCAGGTTCGGGCCCTCTTGATGGAGGTAAAACCCTACGTCCTACTTGATTATTCTTGATAATATGAGTAGTACAAGAGTTGATCTACCACAAGATCGGAGAGGCTAAACCCTAGAAGCTAGCCTATGGTATGATTGTATGTTGTCCTACGGACTAAAACCCTCCGGTTCATATAGACACCGGAGGGGGCTAGGGTTACACAAGGTCGGTTACAAAGGAGGAGATATACATATCCGTATTGCCTAGCTTGCCTTCCATGCCAAGTAGAGTCCCATCCGGACACGGGACGAAGTCTTCAATCTTGTATATTCATAGTCTAATAGTCCGGCCAAAGGATATAGTCCGGCTATCCGGAGACCCCCTAATCCAGGACTCCCTCAGTAGCCCCTGAACCAGGCTTCAATGACGACGAGTCCGGCGCGCAGTGTTTTCTTCGGCATTGCAAGGCGGGTTCCTCCTCCGAATACACCACAGAAGAGTTTGAATACAAGGATAGTGTCCGACCCTGCCAAATAAGTTCCACATACCACCATAGAGAGAATAATATTTCCACAAATCCAATCTGCTGACGCGTTTTGGCAGTATGACATCATGCCATGGCCCGGTAATTATTTGAACCGTTTTTCCTTAACCAGCCCCGCACATAACGCGAGGCGGTTTCCTGACACGTCTTGTCAAAGCAGAGATCGTGTTCCCCTTATTACGGGATTCTCATCAATATGAACGTGGGTAACCCAACCGCGCCATCAATCACGGTGCTTGGTGGATAAGCGAGTTTTACCAGGCTAGTGGGGGCGCATAGTTTAGTCCGCCCTTATAAAGGGATAAGATCTCACCTTTTTCTACCCACGCCTTCTTCCTCCTTGCTCATCCATTCTCGCGCACTCGAGCTCCAGCGCCCAAGTCCGCATCTTCCTCCTCAACTCTCTCCAAAACATGTCTGGAGTGGGAGGCAAGTGGATGGCCTCCTCCGTCACGGAGGGGCACATCAAAATGTTACGCGGGGCCAGATACATAGCCGCGGATATCGCGCACCGGCTGCCAGCCGCGGGGCAGGTCATCCCTACCCCAGAACCTCACGAGAGGGTTGTCTTCCTCCCACACTTCGTCCGCGGACTGGGGTTTCCCCTTCATCCATTTGTCTGCGGCCTCATGTTCTATTATGGGCTGAAATTTCATGATCTGGCCCCGAACTTCATCCTCAACATCTCGGCGTTCATCGTCGTGTGCGAGGCTTTCCTTCGCATCTGGCCCCACTTCGGCCTGTGGCTGAAGACCTTAAATATCAAGCCGAAGGTGGTGGGCGACCAACAAGCGGAATGTGGCGGAGCCATGGTGGGCAAGATGCCCAACATTACATGGCTCGAGGGCTCCTTCATGGAGACCATAAAGGGGTGGCAATAGGGGTGGTTCTACATCACCGAGCCGCGCGACACCAACTAGGTGGCGGCCCCCGAGTTTCGATCCGGAATACCCACGCGGCTCACTTCCTGGAAGGAGAAGGGCCTATCCTGGGGTTCATCGGTGGAGCTAGACGGACTCCAGAAATATATCCGGAACATGACAAGCAAGAAACTTAAGCTTGTCAACATAGTCCAAGTCATGCTCTTCCGCCGGATCCTCCCGTGTCAGCAACGGGAATTCAACTTATGGGAGTTCGACCCGGCCCGGCACAAGACTCTAAGCAAGCTCTTCGACATGACGCACAAATACGTCTGGAGGGTGCTGTTCAAGGGCGCCGAGGTCCCTCCCTCTCTCACCGAGGACCGCGGGCTAAGGCGAATCGCCCTGCGAATCCGGTAAGTTCTGTACATCTGGTAGGATATTCATTTCCCATAGCTTAACCATGTGCGGGGTCTGAGCTCTTATGCCTTTAACAGGACTGGGTGGAGGCATCGGAGCAGATCGACTGTCCTGCCCCCCTGCCCGAAGACACCGTGGACGCTCTCCTGACGGAGATGCTGACTCCGGCTCCTTATAAGGTGCCGGAGAAGACCAAGAAGAAGGCCAAGAGAACCCGAAAGAGTTCCTCGTGCCAGGTGGTATCAGACTCATTGTCCGATAACTCCGCGACGCACTCCTCCCATGAAGACGAGGAGGAAGATGAAGATGCTCCCCCTCCAGCCGGGGGAGACAAGAAAAGGAAGGCCACCCCAACCGGGGAGGCCGAAGGGTCCAAGAAGGGAAGGACTCTTCTTCCGGACTACTCCACCACCACTGTCGAAGGGGAAGACGAGTGGCTACTCAGGGCCAAGCCCCTGGCGAAGCCGTAAGTATTCGGATACCAGATTAACTCATAGCATACCGTTGTCGCACTGCTTATCCTAACACCGAATATGATTATGCAGACCGCCCCAAGCCCGTATCGATGTATCCTCATCGGACGGTTCCTTGGACTCGTCGGACATGGATAGCGATCCACTTCCGAACGCCTCCTCCCCTTTCCCTACGGACAATGCCGAGGTATTGTCTCAAGGGGCACCGGACCGGGGGGAGACAGTCCCGGAGGCGCCTCAAGGTGACCTTCCGGACTCCAGGAGCAAAGGGAGCAAGGCTCCCGGGGGCTCCAAGTTTGGCTCTCAGCCGAACACCGCGCCGAAACCTCTAGTGGTTCCGGACTCAGGCAGGCGGCTCCCTTCCAAAAGGGGCAAGACGCCCGTGCTGGTGACCTCTGTCCATCCAGAGGCGTCGGACAACCTGCTGGGAGCGCTTCATGGCGCTTCCATCGATGAAGAGCACCGCACTATTATGAGTGTGGTGATCAAGAAGGTTCAGTCTGCCAAGAGCGGACTGACTTAAGCCTGTGCCAGCCTTCTAACAGGCTTTGAGGTAAGTATTTAAAATATAGGAAAAATATTACCGCCTAGACAGTAGCCCCTGATGCTCTGTTTGGTGTTCACAAAGAAAAGCCGGATAGAGGATAAAATAATATCTGAAGGAGTCTAATATAAGTATGTCTATATGTGTATGCAGGTTTCGCTGCTAACCTTTGCCGCACTAACTGCGGAGGTCGCCGCACTGAAGCAGGACCTCGAGGGGTCCGAGAAAGAGCTCGTCCTTGCCAAGAGGCGGCTCGAGGAGAACAAAGGTGAGTAATACCTTGTCTATAGATATATATATATATATATATATATATATATATATATATATATATACAAAAAAGATGCGATTGCAAAATGACAGGATCATCATGAATTTGCCAGGGGCCATGACCGAAGTGGCGACCCTGAAGCAAGCGTTGTCCGAGGCCGAAAACAAAGCGGCCCAGGAGCGCACCGAGCGGGAAAAGCAAGAGGCACGGGTGGGCGAGGTGCAGCAAGAGCTCCAAGCTCTCGTGATGAAGCACGAGGCGTTGGAGCTTGACTCGAAGACGCGAGAGTCTGAGCTTGCCGCGGCCCTTGAGAGCGCAAAGAGTGCCAAGGTTGAAGCCCAAAAGGCCCTCCAGGAGATTGAGGTGATGAGGAAGATAGCGGTGGGTAAGGCATTCAATATGCAAAGCAAGCATGTGAAAGTAAATTACTTGTTATTTACCCGAGTCCGGAGCTCTCCAGGAGAATTCGCAGATTTGCCCCGCAACATGTCAGATGCCGCAAAGTTTTACCAAGCCAAGGAGGGAAGCTCGACGGAGAAGTTGTTCTGGTCTCAGTATACTGGGACCGAACACCCGATGCCTATGAGCGACCAGCTGAAGCAACTGGTCGAGCTGCACAAGGCGGCCGAACAGGCCATGAAGGGCTTTATAGTCCAGATGTGGCCTGGCGACGCCCTTCCCAACAGCTACTTCGGCCTGGTGAGGCGGCTTGTGAATGCCTGCCCATGGCTGGATGTCATCAAGCGGTCCGTCTGCATCGAAGGTGCACGCCGGGCTTTCACCCGTGCGAAGGTGCACTGGGCCAAGATGGACGCTGAGAAGTTGGTGAAGGAGGGGCCGCCACAGGGCAAGGAGCATCGCCACCCCGAGATGTATTATGAGGGTGTCCTGAAGGGTGCTCGTCTTGTAGCGGACGAGTGTGCGAAAGATGTAATATTTGAATGAACTTGCTCGTGTGATCCTGTGGTATGAAAACTTGTTCATATGCGCTATGCAACTCTTGTTTGAATTTAAAATATTACCTTCTATTCGGCTGTTTATAAAATCTGAGAGATGGCTAGTCGTCGCCTTCTGCCCCCATGCCACGAGTGCTGGGGTGTTCGGGATAAACTTGAGCACTCTTGTTCCCATTTTTGGGTCCTTCGAGGGAGGTGCTCAGCGCAACGAACAAGGCAATCGGACTATAATGCTTTATCACTCTCACTTAGCCATAGAATTCTATAATTTTAAATTTTGGCGAAGCCCCTAGTATTCAGAAGGCCGAATTTGGGGCGCTATACACGCCTTAAGCCGGACAAAGACGACTCCTCGCTCTAAGCGGCATAAGTCTTTAGGGACTCGAAACCTCTCGAACAGCGACCAGTCTCTCACCTTATCATGACAGTCAGTTTTTTAGCTTTCTCTACTGAGGTGCTTAGCCCAGCTGAACCGGGGCACAATCGCAGTAGTTCTCCCAGTGCTACCTTAGCCGATATAGCGGAACGTAAGGTACCAAAACATGGGAGCCGGGCAAACCCAACTATTGACCCAAGACATGATTCGGAGCTGATGCATATAATGCTATAAGTTCGGGGTGCCGCACTGTCGAAAGTGTTCGGACTTCTCACGCCATATTATGAGGTATGCTTAAGCCCCTGGCGTATTGGCCGTACCAGAGTGTACGGGTGCTGGATGTCATGAATATATATATATATATATATATATATATATATATATATATATAGAAGAATGCAATAATAGTCTTAGTGCTATGCATTGTTTATTCAAAAAGGTGCGTTAAAGCAGAATGATACAAGTAGTGCGATAAGCAAAAAGTAGGACTATTTGACATGTCCCCTCCAAGGGCAAGCTGAGGAATGGTATTAAAGCAAGTATTTCACTCGTTATCGTAATCCACCTGGGAGTTCTGTGGTGCGACATAGCTTTCTGCCTCCTTGGTTGCTGCATCATGTGTCCGGCAATCATGCTGCCGGACAGGGTTTCCAGAGATTAAAGTCCTGAAAGAGAAAAATAACAAAGCGGGAAGCCCCTAGTGCGGTTGAGCCGCATCATGGGGCGTGCCGTAGTCGTGCCCCCCTCCCCACCTGTGCCCATGGTATTTTTAATGCGTAATTATGTACGCGTGGCACGGATTTTCGTCATTTGGCTGGGACCGGGGTGGGGGCCACATTGCTATGCGAGCTCGGAATGTGCCAGGCGGTCTTGTTGCCGATTACTCCGGGCGCGCTTGAAGGTGTCTGGGTTCTTAATCGCCGAACTAGTGGATTGCCTTAAGAGGCTGCTTTGCGCTTCTGCTGCGAGGGCCGCAGTGTCCTCCTCCGTGCGGAGGGGGCGCTCTGTGTTTCCATTAACTGTGATGACCCCCCGAGGTCCTGGCATCTTGAGCTTGAGGTATGCATAATGCGGTACCGCATTGAATCTCGCAAATGCGGTTCGCCCGAGCAGTGCTTGATAGCCACTGCGGAACGGGACTATATCGAAGATTAACTCTTCGGTTCAGAAGTTATCCGGGGATCCGAAGACCACTTCCAGTGTGATTGAGCCTCTGCAATGAGCCTCTACACCTGGTATGACGCCTTTGAAGGTCGTTTTTGTGGGTTTGATCCTTGAGGGGTCTATACCCATTTTGCGCATTGTGTCCTGGAAAAGCAGGTTCAGGCTGTTGCCACCATCCATAAGGACTCGAGTGAGGTGAAATCCGTCAATGATTGGGTTTAGGACCAGTGCAGTGAATCCACCATGACGGATACTAGTGGGGTGGTCCCTGCGATCGAAGGTGATCGGACAAGAGGACCATGGGTTGAACTTTGGGGCGACTGGCTCCAACGCATATATGTCCCTTAGCGCATGCTTCCGCTCCCTCTTGGTGGTGTGGGTTGCGTATATCATGTTCACCATCTGCACTTGTGGGGGGAACCTCTTCTGTCCTCCGGTGTTCGGCTGCCGGGGATCCTCCTCGTCATCGCTATGTGACCCCTTATCTTTGTTTTCGGCATTTAACTTGCCGGCCTGCTTGAACACCCAACAATCCCTGTTGGTTTGGTTGGCTGGCTTGTCGGGGTGCCGTGTATTTGACACGAGCGATCGAGTATACAGTCCAAACTGGACGGGCCCGGAGTGTTTCTTTTGAATTTTTCCGCTGACAAGGTTTAGAGCCTTTGAATCCGGCATTGACTGTCGTATCCTCGGTATTGTCGCTGTTAATGCGGCGCTTGTGTTTGTTGCGACGTTACCTGCCATTGCCATCCTTGGTATCCGAAGTACCATGGTTCTTTGATATGTTATTGCTACGAGCCAGCCAGCTGTCTTCTCCCGCACAAAAGTGGGTCATGAGTGTCGTGAGGGCTGCCATGGATTTCGGCTTTTCCTGGCCAAGGTGCCGGGCGAGCCACTCGTCGCGGATGTTGTGCTTAAAAGCTGCTAGGGCCTCTGCATCCGGACAGTCGACGATTTGATTTTTCTTTGTTAGGAACCGTGTCCAGAATTGCCTGGCCGATTCCTCTGGCTGCTGAATTATGTGGCTCAGGTCATCGGCATCCGGTGGTCACACATAAGTGCCCTGGAAGTTGTCGAGGAATGCGGCTTCGAGATCTTCCCAACAGCCAATGGATTCTGCTCGTAGGCTGTTGAGCCAATGTCGAGCTGGTCCTTTGAGCTTGAGTGGGAAGTATTTGATGGCGTGTAGATCATCACCGTGGGCCATGTGGATGTGCAGGAGGAAATCCTCGATCCATATCGCAGGATATGTTGTGCCGTCGTATGATTCGATATTTACGGGTTTGAAACCCTCTGGGATTTGGTGATCCATTACTTCATCTGTGAAGCATAGGGGGTGTGCGGTGCATCTGTACTGGGCTATATCGCGACGCAGCTCAAATGAGTCTTGCCCACAGTGTTCGGCCCGGCCGGACTTACTTTTACGGTATCCAGCGTGACGGTTATCGTCTCGCATAGTGGCGCGCCCTTGTGATCCGTAGATCGATCTTGCATGTTTTGCTTTGTCCTCCAATACATCTCGCAGGTCTGGCGTATTTCCCCATGCCTTGACATTTTTATCTGAGTGGCGTCGGAGTGCGGGCTGAGCTTTTGGCTGAAATGCTTCTCTATCGCGGCCACGATGTGGCCGGTCAGCCACATCATATGCTGGAGATGTAGGTTTGAGTGCTTCCTCCTCCAGTCGGGGTAGCAACCTATGCTTTGGGTAACTCTTGGAGGGGCATTCGAGTTTATATTCCTCGACCGCAAGGACTTCGGTCCATCTGTCAGCTAGCAAATCTTGATCAGCTTGAAGCTGATGTTGCTTTTTCTTAAGGCTATTTGTCGTGGCTATAAGCCGGCGCTTGAAGCGCTCTAGTTCGACGGGATCCTCAGGCACGACGAATTCGTCATCGTTGAGGCTTTCCTCGTCTTTGGAGGGAGGCATGTAATTATCATCCTCCGCCTCTCCATCTGCCACTCTCTCGGGAGGGCTCGCTTCTCCATCCTCCTACCTAAATCTTGTTGGAGGGGATTGTTGTCGTCTTCGGCACTGTCCGAAGTGGTATTATCTCCTATGCCGGTGTCACCTCTTTTTCTTTGGCGAGACTTAGAGCGGCGCCGCTGACATCGGCGCTTGGGTTGCTTCTTGGAGGGGTCATCCTCCGCTGTCTCGTCGCCATTGCCTTCATATGATGAGGTGGCTGTCCGGTGCCCTATGGGCAATGGTTCCTCTTCGCCTCCCGCATCGTCGTCCATACCATCGATGTCTTCGGAGTCGAAGTCGACCATGTCGGTTAAGTCGTCGACAGTGGCTACTTAGTGGGTGGTGGGTGGGTGGTGGGTGGGCGGCGAATTTCTTCGTCATCCGCATCCCAATCCTACCGGACATAGTTCGGCCAGGACTCTCCTGACAAGGAGAGAGACCTTAATGAGTTCAGTATGTCGCCAAAGGGCGAGTGCTGAAAATATCCGCGGAGGTAAACTCCATGATCGGCGCCCAATCAGATTCGATAGGCACATGCGCAAGGGGTTCGGAGTCCGTGGCCGGGGAGGAATCCGGTAGTTCGGCGTCACAGCTCTCGTGAAGGGTAAGGTCGATACTCAGCTCGATCGCCGATGAGAGTGCGGCCTCCGTGGCGGGGTCTATCCACCCGCCCATGGATGGCGCAGCTGGCTCTGAATTGAGGGTCGGAGCGGTTGCCGGCGCGATCTCCTGGACACTGTCCGAAGGTGTGACGCCCTCGATTCAATCGTACACTAATCATACACGCAAACGTGTACGATCAAGATCAGGGACTCATGGGAAGATATCACAACACAACTCTACAAATAAAATAAGTCATACAAGCATTATATTACAAGCCAGGGGCCTCGAGGGCTCGAATACAAGAGCTAGATCATAGACAAGTCAGCGGAAGCAACAATATCTGAGTACAGACATAAGTTAAACAAGTTTGCCTTAAGAAGGCTAGCACAAACTGGGATACAGATTGAAAGAGGCGCAGGCCTCCTGCCTGGGATCCTCCTAAACTACTCCTAGTCGTCGTCAGCGGGCAGCATGTAGTAGTAGGCACCTCCGGTGTAGTAGGAGTCGTCGTCGAAGGTGGCGTCTGGCTCCTGGGCTCCAACATCTGCAAATGGAATAAGGGTATCATATGTGGACTGAACTGCAGAATGCCAGAATAAGACGGGGATAGCTAGTCCTTTCGAAGACTATGCTTCTGGCAGCGTCCGTCTTGCAGCATGTAGAAGAGAGTAGACTGAAGTCCTCCAAGTATCATCACGTAGCATAATCCTAACCGATGATCCTCCCCTCGTCGCCCTGTGAGAGAGCGATCACCGGTTGTATCTGGCACTTGGAAGGGTGTGTTTTATTAAGTATCTGGTTCTAGTTGTCATAAGGTCAAGGTACAACTCCAAGTCGTCCTGTTACCGAAGATCACGGCTATTCGAATAGATTAACTTCCCTGCAGGGGTGAACCACATAACCCAACACGCACGATCCCATTTGGCCGGACACACTTTTCTGGGTCATGCCCGGCCGCGGAAGATCAACACGTCGCAGCCCCACCTAGGCACAACAGAGAGGCCAGCACGCCGGTCTAAACCTAAGCGCACAGGGGTCTGGGCCCATCGCCCATAGCACACCTGCACGTTGCGTACGCGGCCGGAGAGCAGACCTAGCAACCTCCATTACAAAGGAAGTCACGTTACGCGGTCCAACCCGGCGCGCGCCGCTCAGTCGCTGGCGTCACGAAGGCTTCGGCTGATACCACGATGTCGAGTGCCCATAACTGTACCCGCGTAGATGGTTAGTGCGTATAGGCCAGTAGCCAGACTCAGATCAAATACCAAGATCTCGTTAAACGTGTTAAGTATTTGCGAACGCCGACCAGGGCCAGGCCCACCTCTCTCCTAGGTGGTCTCAACCTGCCCTGTCGCTCCGCCTCAAAGTAACAGTCGGGGGCCGTCGGGAACCCAGGCCCACCTCTACCGGGATGGAGCCACCTGTCCTTTCAGCCCCCTCATCAGAATCACTTGCGGGTACTCAACGAGCGGACCCGACTTTAGTCACCACATGTGTCATGTATAAGTATATAGTATATACCCATGATCACCTCCCGAGTGATCACGGCCCGATAGTATAGCACAGCAGACAGACAAGAATGTAGGGCCACAGATGGAATACTAGCATCCTAAACTAAGCATGTAGGATAGCAGGTAAAGGTAACAACAGTAGTAGCAAGGACAGGCTATGCATCAGGATAGGAATAACGGAAAGCAGTAACATGCTACACTACTCTAATGCAAGCAGTATAGAGAAGAGTAGGCGATATCTGGTGATCAAAAGGGGGGGCTTGCCTGGTTGCTCTGGCAAGAGAGAGGGGTCGTCAACACCGTAGTCGTACTGGGTAGCAGCGGCGTCGGTCTCGATGTCTAGAGAGAGAAGAGGGGGAACAAACAATAAATACAATGAAAACAAATGCATGACGATGCATGACATGACAAAGTGTGATGCTAGGTGCGCCCTAACGCGGTACGAGGTGGTACCTGTGAAGGGGGAAACATCCGGGAAAGTATTCCCCGTGTTTCACGTTTTCGGACAGAGGAGACGGAGGGGGAAAGTTGCGTGTTTGCTATGCTAGGGATGCGTGGCGGATGAACGGGCTGCGTATTCGAATTCGTCTCGTCGTTCTGAGCAACTTTCATGTACAAAGTATTTTCATCCGAATTACGGATTAAAAGATATGATTTTCTAAAGATTTAAATCATTTTCTGATTTCAATTACATATTTAATTCCAACATTATCCAAAACAGTGTGTGATGATGTAGGCATGACATCAGAGTGATGTCAGCAGTCAACTGTGCAGTTGACTGGGTCAACTATGTGTGGGTCCCGCATGTCATTGACAGATTAGGCTAATCAGGGGTTAATTAAGTTAACTAGTAATTAGGTTAATCTAATCAAGATTAATTAATTTAATTTAATTAATTCTTTAATTAATTGATTAATTTAATAATTATTATTTATTTAATTATTTTTATTATTTTTATTTTTAATTCTTCTTTTTTTATTAAAACATTCTGGGCATGGGGCCCATCTGTCATAGGCCCCAGCGGGCCAAACCGGAACGGGCGCTACTGGTAACGGGCGCAGGGGCGCCCGACAGGGGCCAACCCGGGCGCTGGCCTCGGGCGAGACGAGCGGCGCGACGGGGCCAGCCCGGCCGCCGGTGGCGAGGCAGGGAGAAGCGTGGGGCGAGGTCGGGCCGCGACAACTGCGGGAATCCAGGGGCGCGGGCACCGGACACAGCCGAGGGGGCGACGGCCACGGCGCGAGCGGGCAAGGGTGGTCGCGGGGTGGAGGGGGCTCGGCCTGGCGCGCACGCAGGCGGCCAGGTACGCGGGCGCCGGCAGGGGGGCGAGGCCGCGGGCGGCTGCGGTGCTGGGCGCCGGGCGCAGGGCGGCGCGAGGGCAGAGGAGCGCGGGGCAATGGCCAGTGCGGGGGCCGCGGTGAGCGCGGTGGTTGGCCGGGACGGCAGGGGCGAACGGGGCGCCGGTCCAGGCACGGCGAGTGTAGGCGGTGAGGGAGACGGTTAGGGGACGGGGGTGTCCAGGACTTGCGCGGGGGCGACGGAGCGCGACCGGGCGCATGAGGCGCGGGGTGCGCGCGGTTGCGAGAGGAAAGGAGGCCGAGGGCCTCACCGGGGTGCGTAGGGGTCCGGGCAGCGGGGGTCGAGGGGGTGATGGGGACGACGGCGTAGAGGGAAGCAGGCCGGCGAGGGAGGCGGTCCGGCGTGGGAAGGAGACGGGGAGGCGACGGTGTTCGGCGGCGAAGGGCACGGCGTCGGGGGGGGGGGGCGTTCCCTCGATCCGATCTGGATCGGGGAGGAGGGGGAGCGAGTGGGGAGTGGCGGTTAGGGTTACAGGGGGAGTGGGGAGTTATGGGGAGAGGGAGTGGTTGGGCCGGCCTGGTGGGGTGGCCGACTGGGCCGGTTGGGTTGGCCCAGTTGGGCCACGGCCCAGGGGGGTTTCTCTTTTTTCTGTTTTGTTTTTATCTATTTGCATTTCTGTTTTTAAACATTTTAAATTATTTAGACATTTTATAAAAATGTGTTTGCTGCACCATAATTACCTTTGTAATATTTGGCAACCACCGAACATTTTTGTTTCAATTTTTGAAAACTTTTATTGCCGACATTAATTTTAAATTTGAATTTGACGCGGTTTGAACTAACGGACGTTTAGAACTAGTAATCGGGATGACATGGCATGATTAGCGTGGGATTACTGTAGCAAGATTATCCGGGCGTTACAAATCTCCTCCACTACAAGAAATCTCGTCCCGAGATTTAGGGGGTAGAAGGAAACAGTGCGGGGTATTCATCACGAAGACGATCCTCGCGTTCCCAGGTGGCTTCGTCTTCAGAGTGATTCGACCACTGGACCTTGAGGAACTTGATCGCCTTCTGACCGAGAATGCGGACCGGATGCTCTTTATAGGAGAGGTCTTGTTGCAATTCAAGCACTTCATGATCCACTGCTCGGATTGGGTCCTTGAAGCAGTGTCGGGGTTGTGACACGTGGAACACATCGTGAACCTGAGAAAGGTTCGGCGGAAGCTCCAGTTGATATGCCACTTTTCCACGCCTTTCGAGAATAGTGAAAGGACCAATATAGCGGGGAGCTAACTTTCCTTTGATCCCGAAGCGGTGTGCACCCTTCATTGGTGTAACTCGAAGATAAGCCTTTTTGCCAGGTTGATAGACCATGTCTTGGTGATGACGGTCATACTGACTTTTCTGACGTGACTGAGCAGTCTTGAGATTCTCGCGAATAATGCGAACTTGTTCTTCGGCCTGTTGGATAATATCAGGACCAAAGAGTGGACGTTCCCCAGTTTCTGACCAGTTCAGAGGGGTTCGACACTTTCGTCCATATAGCACTTTGAAGGGGACATCTTCAAACTAGCTTGATAGCTATTATTATAAGAGAACTCGGCATATGGAAGAGATTCCTCCCATTTCTTGCCAAATGAGATTACACAAGCTCGAAGCATGTCTTCGAGAACTTGGTTGACACGTTCAACTCGCCCTTGTGACTGCAGATGAAACGCAGTACTGAAGGATAAGTGAGTCCCCATAGCTTCTTGGAAACTTGCCCAGAATCTAGAAGTGAATAAGCTGCCACGGTCCGAACTGATAACTAGTGGAATACCGTGAAGTGAAACAATTCTGGACATGTAGAGAGTAGCAAGCTGACTAGCAGTGATTGTCTCTTTGACCGCCAGAAAATGGGCAACTTTGGAAAGCCGGTCAATGACGACGAGAATAGCATCATTACCTTTCTGCGATTTGGGAAATCCAGTGACGAAGTCCATTTCAACATGGTCCCATTTCCATTCAGGAATAGAGATTGTTGGGGAACGTAGCAGAAAACAAAAAAAATCCTACTCGTTTCACCAAGATCCATCTAGGAGTTCATCTAGCAACGAGTGATTAGATGCATCTACATACCTTTGTAGATCGCGAGCGGAAGCTTTCGAAGAACGGGGTTGATGTAGTCGAACACGTCGTGATTCAAATCACCGGAGATCCTAGCACTAAACGGACGGTACCTCCGCGTTCAACACACGTACGGAGCAGATGACGTCTCCTCCTTTCTTGATCCAGCAAGGGGGAAGGAGAGGTTGATGAAGATCCAGCAGTACGACGGCGTGGTGGTGGATGTAGGGCGTCACAGTAGCAGGGCTTCGCCGTGTACTACGAGGGAGAGATGTAACAGGGGAGAGGGAAGCACCAAAGGCTGAGGTATGAAGTCCTCCCTCTCCTCAACTATATATAGGAGGGCCAAGGGGGGGTGCGCCAGCCTAGGAGATCCAATCTCCTAGGTGCGGCAGCCAAGGGGAGGTTTCCCTCCCCCCCAAGGCACCTAGAGGTGCCTTCCACCATTGGGACTCTTCTCTTTTGTGGAAACCTAGGCGCATGGGCTTTTGGGGCTGGTGCCCTTGGCCCATGCAGGCCAAGGCGCACCCCCTACAGCCCATGTGCCCCCCCCCCCCGGGACAGGTGGCCCCACCCGGTGGGCCCCCGGGACCCTTCCGGTGGTCCCGGTACAATACCGATGACCCCGAAACTTGTCCCAATGGCCGAAACTGCACTTCCTATATATAATTCTTTACCTCCGGACCATTCCGGAACTCCTCGTGACATCCGGGATCTCATCCGGGACTCCGAACAACATTCGGGTTACTGCATATACATATCTTCACAACCCTAGCATCACCGAACCTTAAGTGTGTAGACCCTACGGGTTCGGGAGACATGCAGACATGACCGGGATGACTCTCCGGTCAATAACCAACAGCGGGATCTGGATGCCCATGTTGGCTCCCACATGCTCCACGATGATCTCATCGGATGAACCACGATGTCGAGGATTAAACAACCCCGTATACAATTCCCTTTGTCAATCGGTATGTTACTTGCCCGAGACTCGATCGTCGGTATACCAATACCTTGTTCAGTCTCGTTACCGGCAAGTCACTTTACTCGTACCATACTGCATGATCCCGTGATCAACCACTTGGTCACCTTGAGATCATAATGATGATGCATTACCGAGTGGGCCCAGTGATACCTCTCCGTTATATGGAGTGACAAATCCCAGTCTCGATCCGTGTCAACCCAACAGACACTTTCGGAAATACCTGTAGTGCACCTTTATAGTCACCCAGTTACGTTGTGACGTTTGATACACCCAAAGCACTCTTACGGTATCCGGGAGTTACACGATCTCATGGTCAAAGGAAAAGATACTTGACATTGGAAAAGCTCTAGCAAACGAACTACACGATCTTGTGCTATGCTTAGGATTAGGTCTTGTCCATCACATCATTCTCCTAATGATGTGATCCCGTTATCAATGACATCCAATGCCCATAGCCAGGAAACCATGACTATCTGTTGATCAACGAGCTAGTCAACTAGAGGCTTACTAGGGACATATTATGGTCTATGTATTCACACGTGTATTACGATTTCCGGATAATACAGTTATAGCATGAATAAAGACAATTATCATGAACAAAGAAATATAATAATAATACTTTTATTATTGCCTCTAGGGCATATTTCCAACAGTCTCCCACTTGCACTAGAGTCAATAATCTAGTTACATTGTGATGAATCGAACACCCATGGAATTCTGGTGTTGATCATGTTTTGCCCTAGGGAGAGGTTTAGTCAACGGATCTGCTATATTCAGGTCCGTATGTACTTTACAAATCTCTATGTCTCCATCTTGAACATTTTCACGAATGGAGTTGAAGCGACGCTTGATGTGCCTTGTCTTCTTGTGAAACCTGGGCTCCTTGGCAAGTGCAATAGCTCCAGTGTTATCACAGAAGAGTTTGATTGGCCCCGACGCATTGGGTATGACTCCTAGGTCGGTGATGAACTCCTTCACCCATATTGCTTCATGTGCTGCCTCCGAGGCTGCCATGTACTCCGCTTCACATGTAGATCCCGCCACGACGCTCTGCTTGCAGCTGCACCAGCTCACTGCTCCACCATTCAATATATACACGTATCCGGTTTGTGACTTAGAGTCATCCAGATCTGTGTCGAAGCTAGCGTCGACGTAACCCTTTACGATGAGCTCTTCGTCACCTCCATAAATGAGAAACATTTCCTTAGTCCTTTTCAGGTACTTCAGGATATTCTTGACCGCTGTCCAGTGTTCCTTGCCGGGATTACTTTGGTACCTTCCTACCAAACTTACGGCAAGGTTTACATCAGGTCTGGTACACAGCATGGCATACATAATAGAACCTATGGCTGAGGCATAGGGGATGACACTCATTTCTTCTATCTCTTCTGCCGTGGTCGGGCATTGAGCTGAGCTCAATCTCACACCTTGCAAAATAGGCAAGAACCCTTTCTTGGACTGATCCATTTTGAACTTCTTCAAAATCTTATGAAGGTATGTGCTTTGTGAAAGACCTATGAGGCGTCTCGATCTATCCCTATAGATCTTGATGCCTAATATATAAGCAGCTTCTCCAAGGTCCTTCATTGAAAAACTCTTATTCAAGTAGGCCTTGATGCTGTCCAAGAGTTCTATATCATTTCCCATCAAAAGTATGTCATCTACATATAGTATGAGGAATGCTACAGAGCTCCCACTCACTTTCTTGTAAACGCAGGCTTCTCCATAAGTCTGCGTAAACCCAAACGCTTTGATCATCTCATCAAAGTGAATGTTCCAACTCCGAGATGCTTGCACCAGCCCATAAATCGAGTGTTGGAGCTTGCACACCTTGTCAGCATTCTTAGGATCGACAAAACCTTCCGGCTGCATCATATACAATTCTTCCTTAAGGAAACCATTAAGGAATGTCATTTTGACGTCCATTTGCCATATTTCATAATCGTAGAATGCGGCAATTGCTAACATGATTCGGACGGACTTTAGCTTCGCTACCGGTGAGAAAGTCTCATCGTAGTCAACCCCTTGAACTTGTCGATAACCCTTAGCGACAAGCCGAGCTTTATAGATGGTCACATTACCATCTGCGTCTGTCTTCTTCTTAAAGATCCATTTATTTTCTATGGCTCGCCGTTCAACGGGCAAGTCAGTCAAAGTCCATACTTCGTTTTCATACATGGATCCTATCTCGGATTTCATGTCTTCTAGCCATTTGTCGGAATCCGGTCCCGCCATCACTTCTTCATAGTTCGAAGGTTCACCGTTGTCTAACAACATGATTTCCAAGACAGGGTTGCCGTACCACTCTGGTGCGGAACGTGTCCTTGTGGACCTTCGAATTTCAGTAGGAGCTTGATCAGAAGTATCTTGATCATCATCAATAACTTCCTCTCTAGTCGGTGCAGGCACCTCAGGAACATTTTCTTGAGTTGCGCCATTTGCCGGTTCAAGAGGTAATACCTCATCAAGTTCTACTTTCCTCCCACTTACTTCTTTCGAGAGAAACTCTTTCTCCAGAAAGATTCCGTTCTTGGCAACAAAGATCTTGCCTTCGGATCTTAGGTAGAAGGTATACCCAATAGTTTCTTTAGGGTATCCTATGAAGACGCATTTTTCTGACTTGGGTTCGAGCTTCTCAGGTTGAAGTTTCTTGACATAAGCATCGCATCCCCAAACTTTTAAAAATGACAGCTTAGGTATCTTCCCAAACCATAATTCATACGGTGTCGTCTCAACGGATTTCGACGGAGCCCTATTTAAAGTGAATGCGGCAGTCTCTAAAGCATAGCCCCAAAAAGATAGCGGTAAATCAGTAAGAGACATCATAGACTGCACCATATCCAATAGAGTGCGATTACGACGTTCGAACACACCGTTACGCTGAGGTGTTCCAGGCGGCGTGAGTTGTGAAACTATTCCACATTTTATTAAGTGTGTACCAAATTCGTGACTCAAGTATTCTCCTCCATGATCTGATCGTAGAAACTTGATTTTCCTGCCACGTTGATTCTCAACCTCATTCTGAAATTCCTTGAACTTTTCAAAGGTTTCAGACTTGTGTTTCATTAAGTAGATATACCCATATCTACTTAAATCATCAGTGAGCGTGAGAACATAACGATAGCCACCGCGAGCCTCAACACTCATTGGACCGCACACATCAGTATGTATGATTTCCAATAAGTTGGTTGCTCGCTCCATTGTTCCTAAGAATGGAGTCTTGGTCATTTTTCCCATGAGGCATGGTTCGCACGTGTCAAACGATTCATAATCAAGAGACTCTAAAAGTCCATCTGCATGGAGCTTCTTCATGCGTTTGACACCTATGTGACCAAGTCGGCAGTGCCACAAGTATGTGGGACTATCATTATCAACCTTACATCTTTTGGTACTCACACTATGAATATGTGTAGTAATACGCTCGAGATTCATTAAGAATAAACCATTGACTATCGGAGCATGACTATAATATATATCTCTCATATAAATAGAACAACCATTATTCTCGGATTTAAATGAGTAGCCATCTCGTATTAAACGAGATCCCGATACAATGTTCATGCTCAAACATGGCACTAAATAACAATTATTGAGCTTTATAACTAATCCCGTAGGTAAATGTAGAGGTAGCGTGCCGACGGCGATCACATCGACCTTGGAACCATTCCCGACGCGCATCGTCACCTCGTCCTTCACCAGTCTTCGTTTATTCCGCAGCTCCTTTGGTGTTGCTGGCCTTCTTGTCCGCTAAGTATTTGGGGCAGTTCCGCTTCCAGTGACCCTTCCCTTTGCAATAAAAGCACTTTGTCTCGGGCTTGGGTCCATTCTTTGAGTTCTTCCCGACAGCTTGCTTGCCGGGCGCAGCAACTTCCTTGCCGTCCTTCTTGAAGTTCTTTTTACCCTTGCCCTTCTTGAACTTAGTGGTTTTATTCATCATCAACACTTGATGTTCCTTCTTGACTTCTACCTCTACTGATTTCAGCATAGCAAATACTTCAGGAATGGTCTTTACCATCCCCTGCATATTGAAGTTCATCACAAAGCTCTTGTAGCTTGGTGGAAGCGACTGGAGGATTCTGTCAATGACCGCGTCATCCGGGAGATTAACTCCCAGCTGAGTCAAGCGGTTATGTAACCCAGACATAATGAGTATGTGCTCACTGACAGAACTATTTTCCTCCATCTTACAGCTGAAGAACTTATCGGAGACTTCATATCTCTCGATCCGGGCATGAGCTTGAAAAACCATTTTCAGCTCTTCGAACATCTCATATGCTCCATGTCTCTCAAAACGCTTTTGGAGCCCCGGCTCTAAGCTGTAAAGCATGCCGCACTGAACGAGGGAGTAGTCATCAGTACGTGTCTGCCAAGCGTTCATAGCGTCTTGGTTCTGTGGGACGGGTGGATCACCTAGCGGTGCTTGTAGGACATAATCTTTCTTGGCAGCTATGAGGATGATCCTCAGGTTCCGGACCCAGTCCGTATAGTTGCTGCCATCGTCTTTCAGCTTGGTTTTCTCTAGGAACGCGTTAAAATTGAATACAACGTTGGCCATTTGATCTACAAGACATATTGTAAAGATTTTAGACTAAGTTCATGATAATTAAGTTCATCTAATCAAATTATTAATGAACTCCCACTCAGATTAGACATCCCTCTAGTCATCTAAGTATTACATGATCCGAGTTAACTAGACCGTGTCCGATCATCACGTGAGACGGACTAGTCAACGTCGGTGAACATCTTCATGTTGATCGTATCTTCTATACGACTCATGCTCGACCTTTCGGTCTTCTGTGTTCCGAGGCCATGTCTGTACATGCTAGGCTCGTCAAGTTAACCCTAAGTGTTTTGCATGTGTAAAACTGTCTTACACCCGTTGTATGTGAACGTAAGGATCTATCACACCCGATCATCACGGCGTGCTTCGAAACGACGAACTGTAGCAACGGTGCACAGTTAGGGGAGAACACTTCTTGAAATTGTTGTAAGGGATCATCTTACTTACTACCGTCGTTCTAAGTAAACAAGATGCAAAATATGATAAACATCACATGCAATCAAATAATAATAGTGACATGATATGGCCAATATCACATAGCTCCTTTGATCTCCATCTTGGGGCTCCATGATCATCCTGTCACCGTCATACTCATCGACATGTAAGTTGTGATTCCTTGTACAATAGCATGAACATCTCATACATCACATATAGACCATTCATCATTCATCACAACTTTGGCCATATCATATCACAAAGCACTTGCTGCGAAAACAAGTTAGACGTCCTCTAATTGTTGTTGCAGGTTTTACGTGGCTGAAGTAGGGTTCTAGCAAGAACGTTTTCTGACCTACGTAAAAGCCACAACGTGATTTGTCAACTTCTATTTACCCTTCATAAGGACCCTTTTCATCGAATCCGCTCCAACTAAAGTAGGAGAGACAGACACCCGCCAGCCACCTTATGCATCTAGTGCATGTTAGTCGGTGGAACCGGTCTCACGTAAGCATACGTGTAAGGTTGGTCCAGGCCGCTTCATCCCACAATACTGTTGAAGCAAGATAAGACTAGTAGCGGCAAGTAAGTTGACAACATATACGCCCACAACAAATTGTGTTCTACTCGCGCAAGAAGAACTACGCATAGACCTAGCTCATGATGGCACTGTTGGGGAACGTAGCAGAAAACAAAAAAAATTCCTACTCGTTTCACCAAGATCCATCTAGGAGTTCATCTAGCAACGAGTGATTAGATGCATCTACATACCTTTGTAGATCGTGAGCGGAAGCGTTCGAAGAACGGGGTTGATGTAGTCGAACACGTCGTGATTCAAATCACCGGAGATCCTAGCACCGAACGGACGGTACCTCCACGTTCAACACACGTACGGAGCGGATGACGTCTCCTCCTTTCTTGATCCAGCAAGGGGGAAGGAGAGGTTGATGAAGATCCAGCAGTACGACGGTGTGGTGGTGGATGCAGGGCGTCACAGTAGCAGGGCTTCGCCGTGTACTACGAGGGAGAGATGTAACAGGGGAGAGGGAAGCACCAAAGGCTGAGGTATGAAGTCCTCCCTCTCCTCAACTATATATAGGAGGGCCAAGGGGGGGGGGGTGCGCCAGCCTAGGAGATCCAATCTCCTAGGTGCGGCAGCCAAGGGGAGGTTTCCCTCCCCCCCAAGGCACCTAGAGGTGCCTTCCACCATTGGGACTCTTCTCTTTTGTGGAAACCTAGGCGCATGGGCTTTTGGGGCTGGTGCCCTTGGCCCATGCAGGCCAAGGCGCACCCCCTACAGCCCATGTGGCCCCCCCCCCGGGACAGGTGGCCCCACCCGGTGGGCCCCCGGGACCCTTCCGGTGGTCCCGGTACAATACCGATGACCCCGAAACTTGTCCCGATGGCCGAAACTGCACTTCCTATATATAATTCTTTACCTCCGTACCGTTCCGGAACTCCTCGTGACGTCCGGGATCTCATCCGGGACTCCGAACAACATTCGGATTACTGCATATACATATCTTCACAACCCTAGCATCACCGAACCTTAAGTGTGTAGACCCTACGGGTTCGGGAGACATGCAGACATGACCGGGACGACTCTCCGGTCAATAACCAACAGCGGGATCTGGATACCCATGTTGGCTCCCACATGCTCCACGATGATCTCATCGGATGAACCACGATGTCGAGGATTAAACAACCCCGTATACAATTCCCTTTGTCAATCGGTATGTTACTTGCCCGAGACTCGATCGTCGGTATACCAATACCTTGTTCAGTCTCGTTACCGGCAAGTCACTTTACTCGTATCGTAATGCATGATCCCGTGATCAACCACTTGGTCACCTTGAGCTCATAATGATGATGCATTACCGAGTGGGCCCAGTGATACCTCTCCGTTATATGGAGTGACAAATCCCAGTCTCGATCCGTGTCAACCCAACAGACACTTTCGGAAATACCTGTAGTGCACCTTTATAGTCACCCAGTTACGTTGTGACGTTTGATACACCCAAAGCACTCTTACGGTATCCGGGAGTTACACGATCTCATGGTCAAAGGAAAAGATACTTGACATTGGAAAAGCTCTAGCAAACGAACTACACGATCTTGTGCTATGCTTAGGATTAGGTCTTATCCATCACATCATTCTCCTAATGATGTGATCCCGTTATCAATGACATCCAATGCCCATAGCCAGGAAACCATGACTATCTGTTGATCAACGAGCTAGTCAACTAGAGGCTTACTAGGGACATATTATGGTCTATGTATTCACACGTGTATTACGATTTCCGGATAATACAGTTATAGCATGAATAAAGACAATTATCATGAACAAAGAAATATAATAATAATACTTTTATTATTGCCTCTAGGGCATATTTCCAACAAGGTTGCAGAGTTCCAGCAGGCCTTTGATGCTCTGCTTTGATTCGGCGACAAACGTCACACTCAGCAACATAACGAGCAATGTCCTACTTCATATTAGACCACCAGAATTTTGACGAATATCCTGGTACATCTTTGTACTACCAGGATGGATGGACAGAGGCGTATCATGGGCTTCTTTCATAACCCTTTTAGTCTTATCCTGGTTTTTCTTCAAACATGGTACCACTAGGCGGCCTTTGAAATACAAGGCGCCATCGTCGATGATAGTGAAGAATGAGGGCTTTCCTTCTGCTAGATGGAGTTTAATCTTATGGACTTCAGAGTCATAACCTTGAATAGTCTTTATACCATCTACGAGATCTGGTATGACAGCCAGGGTATTTAGAGAACCCTTAGTAACAACAAGAAGATTCATCTTGCGGAACTCCGGGGGAGGGGGAGCGAGTGCTCCAGGAGAAACAATATGGAGGTTCAGCTTTCTAAATTCTTCAACAAGCGAGGGCTGAACTTTGTGAACCTGGAGGTGGTTGCAGTAAGACTTGCGGCTCAAGGCATCAGCCATTACATTAGCCTTGCCGGGGGTATATGATATACCCACGTCAAAGTCTGCAACAGTCTCCATCCATCTTTGCTGACGGAGGTTCAGATCTGGCTGAGTAAACAGATACTTCAGACTTTGGTGATCAGTGAAGATCTCGCAACGATTACCGAGAAGGTAGTGCCGCCACTGCTCCAGTGCATAAATGACAGCAGCAAGCTCGAGGTCATGAACTGGGTAGTTTTCTTCGTGAGGGCGCAGTTGACGAGAGGCATAAGCAATCACTCTGCGCTCCTGCATTAGGACACAGCCTAATCCTTGACGGGAAGCGTCGCAGTAAATGACAAAGTCCTTCTTAGTATCAGGTGGAGCAAGCACGGGGGCAGAAGTCAACTTGTCTTTGAGCGCCTGGAAACTTTCCTGACACTTGTCTGTCCAGTCAAACTTGACACCCTTATGCAACAGATTAGTCAGGGGCCTGGCAATCTTGGAGAATTTCTCGACGAATCGACGACAGTAGCTGGCGAGACCGAGGAAACTTCGGACTTGCTTCACATTCTTCGGAGGTGTCCAATCGAGAATAGCCTGAACTCGTTCAGGATTGACGGCAATACCATCCTTGGAGATGACATGCCCAAGATAGGTTACTTCGGGGAGCCAGAATTCACACTTGGAATACTTAGCATACAGCTGATGCTCCCGAAGCTTTTCTAGCACAAGACGAAGATGTGCAGCATGTTCTTCTTCGTTCTTGGAAAATACAAGGATATCGTCCAGATAAACCACGACAAATTTGTCGAGGTAATCATGAATATATAGTTCATCAGACGAGAGAAGGTGGCGGGAGCATTCGTTAAGCCGAATGACATGACGGTGTACTCGTATGATCCATACCGAGTCACGAAGGTGGTTTTTGGGATGTCCTCCTCACGAACACGGATCTGGTGGTAACCCAACCTCAAGTCGAGTTTGGAGAACACTGATGAGCCAGCCAGTTGATCATAAAGATCATTGATCCGAGGAAGAGGGTATTTATTCTGAATGGTAGCTTGGTTTATACGACGGTAGTCTTGGACCAATCGGTTTGTCCCATCCTTCTTCCTAACAAAAAGAGAAGGTGCTCCCCAAGGAGAGCAACTTGGGCGAATGAAACCTTTGACAAGAGATTTGTCGATTTCCTCCTTAAGCTCAATGAGTTCATGCGGCGGCATCTTATAGGGTCGTTTAGCTATAGGGGTGGTGCCGGGTTTCAAGTCGATGATGAACTCGACAGCTCTAGCAGGGGGAATCCCTGGAAGTTCTTCTGGGAAAACGTCTTGGAATTCATGAACGACGGGAATGTTTTCAATGCCTCGAGTGGCGCAGCGTTGAACGCATTCAAGACATAAAGTCGTGCCTCGGTGTTCTGAACTAGATGAGCTTGGTAAGCTATTATTTCGTCAGAAGGGTGTAGCAGATGGACGACCTTAGTGGCGCAAACTATAGAAGCAGTATGCTCTTTCAACCAATCCATTCCCAGAATGAGGTCGATGTTAGACGACTTCAGGATAATGGGAGAGGCATAGAATTCCAGCCCTTCAATTTCCACGGGGACATCGATGCCAACCAGTGAGGTTTGACATTGTCCCACGGGGTTTTTTACCAATACCGAAGTGTTCATCTCCTCACATTTAACGTCATGCTTGTATGCAAAATCTTCTGACATGAATGAATGCGATGCTCCTGAATCGAATAAAACGGATGCTGGTACTGAATTTATGAGGAGTGTACCCATCACAGTAGCAGGCTGGTCTTGAGCTTCGTTGAGATCAACGTGGTTGGCATGAACACGACCATAAGACTTGGCACTGTTGTTGCGGGGCTGGTTGCTTCCACGGCCAGTTGCGGGAAGGGACAGTTGATTCTAATTCTGATTCTGATAGCAGTTCCTGGCAAGGTGACCTGGTTGACCACACTTGTAGCACAGACCATTATTAGGAGTGGGAACAGGAGCTTGTAGTGGTGGAGCTGGAAGTCTTGGCTGCCTAGTTGGAGGAGCAGGCAGACGAGGTGCAGCATAGGTCTGCCTTGGGGCAGGTGCATTCGGCTGGTACATGCTGTTGGGAATCCATATCTTGCGCTTCTACGAAGACAGGCCCGAAGATGAGCCCGTGTCACGGTTGCGTCTGTGAGAGCTCTAGTATTCCTGCAGACCAGTTTCGACATTGATGGCTTTGTTCACCAGAGTGGCGAAATCAGCAAAGTCATGCACTAGAAGTGCGAGCTTGATGTCAGCTTGAAGGCCATCATGGAAATTCTCCTGTCTGCGTGCATCAGTTGCAATGTCTTCTTCAGCATAGCGGGACAAGTCAAGAAACTCCCGCTGATAAGCTTCAACAGTCTTGTTGCCTTGGGTGAGGTTGCGGAACTCACGCTTCTTCCGGTCCATAACTCCCTGAGGAATGAAGCGAGCTCGGAAGGCAGCTTAGAAGTCTGGCCAGGTGATGATTGTTCTAGCTGGCAGAGTACGCCTGTGGCTGTCCCACCATTGAGCCGCGGGTCCCTTCAGGAAGAAGGAAGCAAAGGTGACATAGCTGGCAGGGGCTACATCAGCAGACTCCATCTCATAGGTGATGTCACGGAGCCAGTCATCAGCATCCAGAGGCTGAGTTGAGCTGCGGTACACAGTTGGGTTCAGGCGCATGAAATCATGTAGAGTTACTGGGGTTGGCTGCTGGTTCATATTGGGGCAGGGAAACTGAGCCATCATATTCTCCATGAACTGGCGATTCATCTCAAGCTGTTGGATCATACCAGTCATGTACTCAGGCGGTGGTGGGGTGTTGCCACCATGACCACCTGGTCTAACCATCCTGCTAATATATAACAGGGGTAGTTCAGCATTGAGAAATTTGCAAAGACGAGAATCATTCATGATGAAACATGCACAACGAAAGCAGCACGATAGATACTACATAGTAGTCGGCATATCTTACAAAAGAGATCATGCATAGAGTTCGTTACACAGAGTTCGGTACACAGGCTAAGACATCATAGGCGGCACGCAGGCTCACGACGAATGCATCTAACACTAATAAGCAAGCCCTCATCAGTCCCAGGTGGAACTGTGGAGGTAGGTGTAGCCTGACAGCTGGTAGTGTCGCGAAGGGAAGACCTCCACGCGAGCAGCCTGGGGTCCGCGGATACTCTGGTGCGGAACCCGATGCGCAGGTGGCAGGAGAGGACCAAGTGCAGGAGAGTAGCCTCCCACATCTGGCCAGCCGATGCCCTGAGGCATCACGGTCCTGGCAGGGTAGACCGCAGAACGCGACAGATCACCAGATCGGACAGAGGGGTGCAACAGCGTCAGAGCACGATACAGGTGCTGACGGGTGGTGTACAACTCGTGGCGAAGAGCTCGGTTAGCTCTATCCAGCCCATCAGCATGCAGAACCAGGTTCTGATGGTAGAAGGGCTCTCGGGTGACGGTGGAGTAGGCAGCAGTGTAGTATCCCTCCGCACCAACATCATATGTGATAGCAATGTGCCTGAAGGGGGAGGTGTCCAACTCCTGATACTCTCCGCGAAGACGTGTCAGAGCAGCATAAGCAGCATCGTGGACCGCCATGTCGATGGTCACTCCAACACCATGAGCAGTGTGCAGCACGGCAGTGGAGTCATACTCTCGAGAGTAGAGGTGGACGATGGCACGGTACTGCTCCTGGTTGAAGTCCTGATACTCCTCATAGACGGTGTACTCAGGGTGCCAGCGATAACCCAGATAGGTCATCATCTCAACCAACACAGCAGGTGATCCTGAGGCACCAATGGCCGTCATGTGGCGCACGACCTGCCTCGTGGGTTCCATCTGAAAACAAAGATGTTTTCACAGGAGTCAAATGACAATGTGGATAATGTTCAAATACTACTCTAAAGAATAACTAGGGCTTATCCAACTTTGGGGTGAACGTGGTCACGGGATCCTAGTGTTAGAGTTAGTAAAATTGTTTAACCCGAGTAGGAGAGAGTTCAGTGTCCCAGAGTAAGGATCGAGGAGTAAAAGAGCCTAATACCACCCAGATGGTGATGTGGGCCCGTAAGGCACACAGCCATGTTAGTAAAAGATTTTGTAATGTCTAGACTCAACTTCGGCCAAGGAGTGTGGAAGGGGGATTCCTACAGGCAGTCGGCTCTGATACCAACTTGTGACGCCCCGATTTGACCATACACTAATCATACACGCAAACGTGTACGATCAAGATCAGGGACTCACGGGAAGATATCACAACACAACTCTACAAATAAAATAAGTCATACAAGCATCATATTACAAGCCAGGGGCCTCGAGGGCTCGAATACAAGAGCTCGATCATAGACAAGTCAGCAGAAGCAACAATATCTGAGTACAGACATAAGTTAAACAAGTTTGCCTTAAGAAGGCTAGCACAAACTGGGATACAGATTGAAAGAGGCGCAGGCCTCCTGCCTGGGATCCTCCTAAACTACTCCTGGTCGTCGTCAGCGGGCAGCACGTAGTAGTAGGCACCTCCGGTGTAGTAGGAGTCGTCGTCGAAGGTGGCATCTGGCTCCTGGGCTCCAACATCTGGTTGCGACAAACAGGTAGAAGTGATAGGGGGAAAAGAGGGAGAAAGCAACCGTGAGTACTCATCCAAAGTACTCGCAAGCAAGGAGCTACACTACATATGCATGGGTATCAAATGGAATAAGGGTATCATATGTGGACTGAACTGCAGAATGCCAGAATAAGAGGGGGATAGCTAGTCCTTTCGAAGACTACGCTTCTGGCAGCGTCCGTCTTGCAGCATGTAGAAGAGAGTAGACTGAAGTCCTCCAAGTATCATCACGTAGCATAATCCTAACCGATGATCCTCCCCTCGTCGCCCTGTGAGAGAGCGATCACCGGTTGTATCTGGCACTTGGAAGGGTGTGTTTTATTAAGTATCTGGTTCTAGTTGTCATAAGGTCAAGGTACAACTCCAAGTCGTCCTGTTACCGAAGATCACGGCTATTCGAATAGATTAACTTCCCTGCAGGGGTGCACCACATAACCCAACACGCACGATCCCATTTGGCCGGACACACTTTTCTGGGTCATGCCCGGCCGCGGAAGATCAACACGTCGCAGCCCCACCTAGGCACAACAGAGAGGCCAGCACACCGGTCTAAACCTAAGCGCACAGGGGTCTGGGCCCATCGCCCATAGCACACCTGCACGTTGCGTACGCGGCCGGAGAGCAGACCTAGCAACCTCCATTACAAAGGAAGTCACGTTACGCGGTCCAACCCGGCGCGCGCCGCTCAGTCGCTAGCGTCACGAAGGCTTCGGCTGATACCACGACGTCGAGTGCCCATAACTGTCCCCGCGTAGATGGTTAGTGCGTATAGGCCAGTAGCCAGACTCAGATCAAATACCAAGATCTCGTTAAACGTGTTAAGTATTTGCGAACGCCGACCAGGGCCAAGCCCACCTCTCTCCTAGGTGGTCTCAACCTGCCCTGTCGCTCCGCCTCAAAGTAACAGTCGGGGGCCGTCGGGAACCCAGGCCCACCTCTACCGGGATGGAGCCACCTGTCCTTTCAGCCCCCTCATCAGAATCACTTGCGGGTACTCAACGAGCGGACCCGACTTTAGTCACCACATGTGTCATGTATAAGTATATAGTATATACCCGTGATCACCTCCCGAGTGATCACGGCCCCATAGTATAGCACAGCAGACGGACAAGAATGTAGGGCCACAGATGGAATACTAGCATCCTAAACTAAGCATGTAGGATAGCAGGTAAAGGTAACAACAGTAGTAGCAAGGACAGGCTATGCATCAGGATAGGAATAACGGAAAGCAGTAACATGCTACACTACTCTAATGCAAGCAGTATAGAGAAGAGTAGGCGATATCTGGTGATCAAAAAGGGGGCTTGCCTGGTTGCTCTGGCAAGAGAGAGGGGTCGTCAACACCGTAGTCGTACTGGGTAGTAGCGGTGTCGGTCTCGATGTCTAGCGAGAGAAGAGGGGGAATAAACAATAAATATAATGAAAACAAATGCATGACGATGCATGATATAACAAAGCGTGATGCTAGGTGCGCCCTAACGCGGTACTAGGTGGTACCGGTGAAGGGGGAAACATCCGGGAAAGTATTCCCGGTGTTTCACGTTTTCGGACAGAGGAGCCGGAGGGGGAAAGTTGCGTGTTTGCTATGCTAGGGATGCGTGGCGGATGAACGGGTTGCGTATTCGAATTCGTCTCGTCGTTCTGAGCAACTTTCATGTACAAAGTATTTTCATCCGAATTACGGATTAAAAGATATGATTTTCTAAAGATTTAAATCATTTTCTAATTTTAATTATATATTTAATTCCAACATTATCCAAAACAGTGTGTGATGACGTAGGCATGACATCAGAGTGATGTCAGCAGTCAACTGTGCAGTTGACTGGGTCAACTATGTGTGGGTCCCGCATGACATTGACTGATTAGGCTAATCAGGGGTTAATTAAGTTAACTAGTAATTAGGTTAATCTAATCAAGATTAATTAATTTAATTTAATTAATTCTTTAATTAATTAACTACTTAATTTAATAATTATTATTTATTTAATTATTTTTATTTTATTTTTTTAATTCTTCTTTTTTTATTAAAACATTCTAGGCATGGGGCCCATCTGTCATAGGCCCCAAGGGGCCAAACCGGAACGGGCGCTAATGGTAACGGGCGCAGGGGCGCCCGACAGGGGCCAACCCGGGCGCTGGCCTCGGGCGAGACCAGCGGCGCGACGGGGCCATCCCGGCCACCGGCGGCGAGGCAGGGAGGGGCGTGGGGCGAGGTCGGGCCGCGGCGACTGCGGGAATCCAGGGGCGCGGGCACCGGACACAGCCGCGGGGGCGACGGCCACGGCGCGAGCGGGCAGGGGTGGTCGCGGGGTGGAGGGGGCTCGGCCTGGCGCGCACGCAGGCGGCCAGGTACGTGGGCGCCGGCAGGGGGGCGAGGCCGCGGGCGGCTGCGGGTGCTGGGCGCCGGGCGCAGGGCGGCGCGAGGGCAGAGGCGCGCGGGGCAATGGCCAGTGCGGGGGCCGCGGTGAGCGCGGTGGTTGGCCGGGACGGCAGGGGCGAACGGGGCGCCGGTCCAGGCACGGCGAGCGTAGGCGGTGAGGGAGACGGTTAGGGGACGGGGCGTCCAGGACTTGCGCAGGGGCGACTGAGCGTGACCGGGCGCGTGAGGCGCGGGGTGCGCGCGGTTGCGAGAGGAAAGGAGGCCGAGGGCCTCACCGGGGTGCGTAGGGGTCCGGGCAGCGGGGGTCAAGGGGGTGATGGGGCCGACGGCGTAGAGGGAAGCAGGCCGGCGAGGGAGGCGGTCCAGCGTGGGAAGGAGACGGGGAGGCGACGGTGTTCGGCAGAGAAGGGCACGGCGTCGGGGGGGCGTTCCCTCGATCCGATCTGGATCGGGGAGGAGGGGGAGCGAGTGGGGGGCGAGTGGGGAGTGGGCGGTTAGGGTTACAGGGGGAGTGGGGAGTTATGGGGAGAGGGAGTGGTTGGGCCGGCCTGGTGGGGTGGCCGGCTGGGCCGGTTGGGTTGGCCCAGTTGGGCCACGGCCCAGGGGGGTTTCTCTTTTTTTCTGTTTTGTTTTTATCTATTTGCATTTCTGTTTTTAAACATTTTAAATTATTTAGACATTTTATAAAAATGTGTTTGCTGCACCATAATTACCTTTGTAATATTTGGCAACCACCGAACATTTTTGTTTCAATTTTTGAAAACTTTTATTGCCGACATTAATTTTAAATTTGAATTTGACACGGTTTGAACTAACGGACGTTTAGCAATAGTAATCGGGATGACATGGAATGATTAGCGTGGGATTACTGTAGCAAGATTATCCGGGCGTTACAGAAGGCAGAGCTAAATCATGCTCATCGTGGCCGTGTGGCGCACTAGGCAGGCGCTCGAATCCGTCGAAGATCAAGTCTCCGCGGATATTGGCCGTGTAGTTTAAGCTTCCAAACCTGACCTGATGGCCAGGGGCGTAACTCTCGATCTGCTCCAGATGGCCAAGCGAGTTGGCCCGCAGTGCGAAGCCGCCGAATACAAAGATCTATCCGGGGAGGAAAGTCTCACCCTGGACTGCATCCCCATCGATGATCAAAGGAGCCATCAAGCCTAACAGCGATGACACAGAGGAACTCTCAATGAAAGCACCAATATCGGTGTCAAAACCGGCGGATCTTGGGTAGGGGGTCCCGAACTGTACGTCTAAGGCGGATGGTAACAGGAGGCAGGGGACATGATGTTTTACCCAGGTTCGGGCCCTCTTGATGGAGGTAAAACCCTACGCCCTGCTTGATTATTCTTGATAATATGAGTAGTACAAGAGTTGATCTACCATGAGATCGGAGAGGCTAAACCCTAGAAGCTAGCCTATGGTATGATTGTATGTTGTCCTACGGACTAAAACCCTCCGGTTTATATAGACACCGGAGGGGGCTAGGGTTACACAAGGTCGGTTACAAAGGAGGAGATATACATATCCGTATTGCCTAGCTTGCCTTCCATGCCAAGTAGAGTCCCATCCGTACACGGGACGAAGTCTTCAATCTTGTACCTTCATAGTCCAACAGTCCGGCCAAAGGATATAGTCCGGTTATCCGGAGACCCCCTAATCCAGGACTCCCTCAGTTGACATCCACCAAAAATAGCAAATGGTAATAAAACAGCAGCATCTGTAGTGATATCTTCATTTCGAAAGAGTGGCACGGTAGCAAAGGGACGGATTAAAAAATAGAAACAACTGTTAATTGCAACAGGCTTAACAACATCCTAATTCATGTTTTGTAAGTTTGTAGCCATTGAAATACAACTCTTTAAAAATGGATACAACTATTAATTGCAACAGCCTTAATGGCCATTGAAACCGGTACTGACAAAAATGCAATTGGCAGAGTTAAACATCACAGGGCAGGTGCTGCCAGAGCAGATAATGGCCAGTTGTCTATAAAAAGGTTTGGAAAATAGCTCAAAGGTGTTAGGCATGTTTACTACAACATGCTTAATACATCGACGGTACAAAACATAGCCATTAATTGCAACTGGTATTGGTAAGATTGAATTGGTGGGTACATACTTGGTAAGTTCTGAGATGTAGTTGTTGGGGCACTTCATCTTGGCCAGAGCCTTCCCAAAGTCAGCGGAGGCGAGCTGTTCCTCCGGGTCGAAGCGTGGATCAGTGCCACTGACATGTGTACCTACAGGCAACCAGTAAATGGTAGAACTTAAACTACAATTGCACAAATGATGTGAAATACTGTAAGACATGGGATGCAGCTAACCTTGATGGCAAACAACAGCATCGGCCGTTATGACCCTGCGTAAGTACATGGACAAGCATGTTAAGTACAACAGGTTTAGCATCCACCAAAAATAGCAAATGGGGCAGCATCTCTAGTATATCTTCATTGCGGAGAGTAGCATGGTAGCAAATGGACAGATTAAAAAATGGATACAACTATTAATTGCAATAGGCTTAACAACATCCTAAGTCGTGTTTTGTTAGTTTGTAGCCATTGAAATGCAACTGTTTAAAAATGGATTCAACTGTTAATTGCAATAGGCTTAATAGACATTGAAACCGATACTGATAAAAATGCAATTGGCATAGTTAAACATCACAAGGCAGGTGCTGCCAGAGCAGAGAATGGCCCAGATGTCTATAAAAAGGTAGGGAAAGTAGCAAAAACGTGTTAGGCATGTTTACTAGAACATGCTTAATACATTGACCATACAGAACATAGCCATTAATTGCAACTGGTATTGGTAAGATTGAACTGATGAGTGCATACTTGGTAAGTCCTGAGAGGTAGTTGCTGGGGCAGTTCATCTTGGCCAGAGCTCGCCCAAAGTCAACGACGGCGGAGGCGAGCTGTTCCTCCGGGTTGAAGTGTGGATCAGTGCCACTGACATGTGTACCTACAGGCAACCAGTAAATGGGTAGAAGTTAAACTGCAATTGCACAAATTATGTGAAATACTGTAAGACATGGGATGCAGCTCACCTCAAAGGCAAACAAAAGCATCGGCCATTATGACCCTACGTAAGTACATGGACAAGCATGTTAAGTGCAACAGGGTTAGCATCCACTAAAAATAGCAAATGGGCAGCATCTCTAGTGATATCCTGAGTCATGTATTGTAAGTTTTTTGCTGGTATTGGTGAAATTGAGCTGGACAAGGTAATATTTGAACATCACACAGTGTGTAGTACTGAAATAAACAAGGCACGAACATGCTTAATACATCAACCGTACAAATCATAGCTGTTGCAAGTGGTATTGGTAAGATTTAGCTGGTCAGATCTTACATGTTAAGTCCTGGGGGGTAGTTGTTGGGGGACTTCATCTGGGCCAGAGCCTGCACCATGTCGGCAGCGTCGGCGGAGGCGAGGTGTTCCTCTGGGTCAACACGCACAGCGGCCATCGCGCCGTGGACCGCCATCAGCTCCTGGCGGGGGGGATTTGGAGGCATCAGGATGTTTCGCAGGAACCATTTAAGCAATCAAGCCGGGGACATGATAGAGATTGGTGGGTTACCTGACTGGATCCGAGCAGAACGTAGATGTGGTTGAAGTTGTGGTTGCGGCAGCGGCGGTTTAAGATGCCGGTAGGGGGAGGCGTGAGGGAGGGGGATCACTACTAGGGAAAACCCTAGTAGTAGCACGGGTTTAATGCCTACTAGTAGCGTGGGACACCGCGCTACTTGTAAGGCGCTACAGCTATTCCTTAGCAGTAGCGCATGCGACACGCGCTACTGCTAAGACATATAGCCGCAACGTGTGTTCACTCCCGCACTACTGCTAATCTAACTACTAGTAGCGTGTTTACTCTCCATCGCTACTAGTATTCTTTTTTTCATTTTTTTTATTTTTAGTGTATTTATACGTCGTTATACAAATTTTGGTACAATACCAATTATGAGGTTGTCATATCATTATGTCCAGAATAGTGTGTCAACTGAAGGTGGATTAGGTTCAAGTGGAGGCAACATGTGGTGCATGTCAAAAGTATACTACTAATCCAAACTTGATCTAGTTTGGACTAGTAGTACTTTCTATGTGCACCACATGTTGCCTCCACTTGAATCTAATCTGCCAACACAAGCTATTTAATCATCGTAGTCATAGTGTAGCACATCATCATCTTCAAACTCATTCTAGCTAGCTAATCACCACCAACACTAGCTGCGGTAGCTATCTAATCGCCACCAACACTAGCTAATAATAACCATCATAGTCATTACCACCAACACTAGATATTTAATCATCATAGTCATAGTGTAGCACATCATCATCTTCAAACTCATTTGTAGCTAGCTAATCACTCATGCTGCTCTCTCTCAGGTAAAATAGCATAAAACATGTGTAGCACTCCTGCTTCATCATGTTGGAGCATGCAGATGACCTGTCTCCTAATCGTGGGCTGCGCTTCTGATTGCTGCCCCCTAGTACTTCTCTGCGACCGTTCACAATTTTGCTCCAATATTTCACTATTAAGCATTCCTCGCTTTTAGAAATCCTTAAAGCACTAAAGTGCATTGTAGGATATCTTGGCCGTAAGCTAACCATTCCCATGCGACCTTTAGTCTCGATCCAATGAGGCACAACATTCATCGGGAGTCCCTATTGAAGAACATCGTACAGTAACATACTTAGCATTGAAGCTTAGCTTAAAAAATAATGTATGCAAAAGATGCACTAAGGACTAATAGTAAAAATCTTACCATCTTTCCTAAATAGATGTGATCATAGTTCAATACGATCACTATTGGTCGCATGTTTTGAGTACTAAGATTTTTAAGTCCAGGAAAATAATTTGTCTTCACAGCATCAAGATCCTCAAGCCATGAAACATAATGACTTATCTCCTCGCAATTTAGTTCAGCCCCGGGACAGTGGACGGTCATGTCTACCAAGCGCCGGACATGTTTGCTTGAATGGAAATAAGTTGTCAATAGAAATTAGTTGTCAACTATTTTTGAATAAACAATATCGAAGACATAAATATGATTGAGAAACTCACATAATGGTATAACTGGAGGCGTCTGCACATTGACCCGGATGTTGATATTACCTTCAATATCATCTTCCGGACGAATATCAAAGGTGATAACCATATCAGGATCAAATGCATAAGTCTTGCATAGTGCTTTCCAAGTTTTGCATTCAAAATAGGTGTAGGTGTCTGCGTTGTATAATTTTGCGTGGAAAGTATAACCATGCTTGGTCTTCAAGTAAACTCTCTTAACCTCCATAGTAGTTTTCATAGGACTGAAACCTATCTTATCCAAGACAAAAACTCTTGCATGGCAGGGGATACGCTAGTAGAATAGTAAAAAAAATATAAGTTGAAACAAATGAAGCAGATATCATGCTTAATTACGAAAAAAGACTTGTCGTTGTGACTTATTGTATCCACTTCGAAGTTCTCATCCAGCTTGATGCTGAAGTGCCTGTCATCATCTCAGAAGATTTTGTCGCACAGGCCACGCTCGTCTTCGCAGTATTCGCAAATACCGAAATCCTTTTCGTCGTCAGACATTTCCTATGTTCACAGTTGAAACATTAATTGAAAATCGATCGAAGGCAACTACCAGGATACTCAACACACAAGTCCGGGGCACTCGATATTTCCTACATATTCTGGCACAAGTCATGCCAAAATTCACAGAAAAATCCGGCATGACCTTTGCTAAAATAGGACATATCGAGTGCCTGAAATTTGCCGAAACGGAAATGAATCAACACTCCGGCAAAACATAGGCCATTCAGAGGTGTAACTTGAAAACATGACCGGCCACTTCGGTAAGCACATATCCTATTTGAGCAACACAAGATATACATTTCAAAATATCTTATAGGACTCATATTGACATGAGCATTCAATAAGCAAAACCAAATCGTAAAATAAATAAGTATTCAAATTAGCATGCATTCAATAAGCAAAAGTAAATCATCTCTTGTATCTATACATCGTCGAATATTATCACTAATACATCCCGAATAGTATCATACATATAACATCACTAATACAACTAAAACCCTAGCGAACGATGGGTATTGGTGCGGGCGGTGGACACCCAAAGAGAAGGAACCATCACAGGATCATAGCTCCAGTGAGATCCCTGCAGAACCTGCCAGGTATTGGAGAACCTGTGCTCCAACACAAACAAGTAGCGACGGACATGCGCGTCCTCCTCGCTGACACGGCGACGTACCACCTCCGCGGGGTCCTCGAGCCTCTAGACCATCACTGGCCCTCGCTGACTCATTTTATGATTAATCTATTTATCATTGACTTACTGTATGTCACAAGTTGAATACTTCATGTCACATAGCTATTGAATAATACACTTAAGCAATATGTCGCTATTATTCATATCCGTTCCGAATCAAGAAAACATCCGAGCCGCATCTGTATCTGATAACATCCGTCTTCTCATTCGTATTCGTTTTATAAATATGAAAACGGAAGTGGTAAGAGCACTATCCGATCCGCATCCAATTCGTTTCCACCCCTAGATGAACCCTAACTAATTTGATGCAATTAAAATTTGAAGAACCCTAGGCAGAGGTAGGGGAGGGGGAGGAGTAGGCGTGCTCACCTCGGGTGCCTGTGGCGAGGGAGGGGCAGGCGGCGTCGAGGTCGGGTTCGGGGCTCGGGCGCGCGGCGGAGGGCGGCGTCGAGGTCGGGGTCGGGGCGGCGTCGAGGTCAGGGTCGGGGGCGGCATCAAATCTGGGGTCGGGGGCGGCGTCAAGGGTGTGCGGAGAGTGACGGGAGAGTGTGCGGCAGCGACAGCGGAGGAGTTGGGATTTGGGGGAAGTGGTCGTGGGGAAGAATGAACCGCGCGGTTAAGTCAAAAGTAGGAGTAGCGCGTTCGAGGAAGTGCGCTACTGCTAAGTTATCTATAGCGCGTTCCCGGATATGCGCTACTGCTATTCCTTTCTCTTTTTCCATTTATTTTTCTTTATATTTTATTTTTTTCCTTTCTCCTTTATCTATTTCTTTCATTTTCATTTACTTTTCTATTTGCTTTCCATTTAATTTTATTTCCTTTAGCAGTAGCGCCTTTCTGCGTAAACGCGCTGCTACAAAGCAAGTAGCGGTAGCGCTGTTCGCAGTAGATCGCTACTACTATGTGTAGCCTATCGGCTTAGCAGTGGGAATTTTAGTAGTAGCGCTTTTATCTTCAGGCGCCCTACTGCTACAACTGTATCTATATAGTTGTTTATGGAAACGCGCTACTGCTACTTAGCACTAGCATGCTTTTTTAACACGTGCTACTGCTAAAGTTCTGTGTATAAGGTTTTCCCTAGTAGTGGATACTGAGGGGAAGGGGATGTGGTTGGAGGAATAAATTCTGAAATCGCGTGCCTAATGAATATTTCGGTGCGAAATTTGAAACTTGGGCGGGGGAAACACACAACACAGATGAAGCGCGTAAAATACTCGTGTGCGAGAAAAAAGAAAGTTGGCAGATACCGTCTCCAAAAAAATGTACATGTGTACTTGATTTTTTTTTGGTCAATGGTATGCCTGGTTTATTAGGAAATATCGCACAGGTAACTGACTTATGGGTCATTAACGCAAAAAATGCAGATGTGTACAGCATAGAAACCGTGTGTTTTGTGATCTTCTAATGATCAACACAAAAAAAACGCACACGGGCACACATGCTAATCAACGCTCAAAGCCCTCAAAGGATGTGCTTACCGACATTGTATGTTAATACTACAAACTTAAAGTACTACTGGTAATTTTCTCTAATACTAAAAACTTAAATAACTTCTCACATGCTGCCATCAGGGCATGCTGGCTAGACACCGGCGTTCTCCTTCCCAGCCTTGTAGGCGGCAGCCCACCAAGCTTCGATCTCTGCCAAGCTCTCCTCACCATGGCGTGTGACCTATTTTTTCTTGCGGCGGCGGGACTCTCATTTCTTGACTGCTATATGCCTTTTCCGCTCCTTCTGTGCGGCTTTGTCCGCCTCTAAATCCACCACCCCTTCGGCCATGGCAGCCTCAAAGTCCACCCATGTAACTGTCTGGCCGCCGGTGGCAATGAACTCGGCGCGGCGAGATGCCATCGCTGCCTTACCATGTGTGCGGTCGCGGGCGGCGAGGAACGTGGCACAGCGGGATGCCATCGCTTCCTTACCAGTTACTATGCACTACGGTGCCATGGACGACGCCTGGAGAGAGCTCTGGGACGGAGGGGCCAGGCAGCCATACAGTGCGGGGGTATTCAAGAGCTCAACCACAAACGACAACAGAAATTTGGCTTCCCTTACAATTTTGCTCGTTTATTATCGCACACGGTTCATCTCCTTCGCTTCCGCAAACAGTATGCATTGAGCCTATTGTGTGTTGGGTTATGATTGGCCAGAACCCCCGTTGGATGCGCCGCAATCGAATGGCAATCCACGTCCCTCACATCACACCCGTGCACCTGTAGCTGCATTGGATTTATATGCGCTAAATGCCTAGAAAATGCACATAATCCCCTAAATATGGTAAATGAGCCCGGAAAAATGCCAAATTTGAACACGGTGATTTGCAGGGTGTCTGTTTGTCGTAGAAAAAAAACTCCAGGGCAAAGAACGAAGAAAAATTGGATTCCCCTTCAATCTTGAGGATTTCCCTTTCGAAAGCATGGAACTTCCTCGGTGATGGTTCGATTTATGAAGGGTGTGCATGACAACATAAGCCAAACTTTCTCAAATTTTTACCAAGCCATGGTGAGGTCATACCATGGCACCATGCCAGGCGTCATGTTTTTTAAGCATTTATTTCATTTTTTTCTATGGTTGAAAACCCAACAAACAGACATTTGTGGTTGACTATTGCCACACATTTCATCGAAATATCTATCCATTCCTTGTAAAAGGCATGAGAATTTACTAAATGGCATGAGCATAGTTTTCTAGGCCGTTCTTGTGGACCCTTTCATGCATCGATTGTTTGAACTCGAATTATGTGCATTAATGCCTAGGAAATGCACATAATCCCCTAAATATGGCAAATGAACCCGCAAAAGTGCCAAATTTGAACACGGTGATTTGCAGGTTGTATGTTCATCGTAGAAAAAAACTCGTGGACAAAGGACAAAGTCAATTTGGACCCCCCCTTTCAATCTTGGTGGTTTCCCCCTTGAAACCATGAAATTTCCTCGGTGATGGTTCGATTTATGAAAGGCGCGCATCACGACATAAGGAAAACATTCTCCAATTTTTACCAGGGCATGGTGATGCCATACAATGGCACCACGCCAGGCTTCATGTTTTCCAACCATGTGTTTCATTTTTTGTATAGTTGTTAACCGAGTAAACGGCGCGTTTATGGTTAACTATTGCCACACATTTCCTTGAAATATGTGCCCATTCCTTGTAAAAGGCATGAGAATGTGCTAAATAACACAAGCATGGTTTTCCAGACTGTTCTTGTGCACCTTTTCATGCACCGATTGTTCGAATTTCAATTATGTCCATTAATGCCTAGAAAACGCACATAATCCCCTAAATATGGTAAATGGGCCCGGGAAAATGTCAAATTTGAACACGTTGCATTTGAGGCGGTATATTGATCGCTGGAAAAAAACTGAATGACAAACTAGGACGAAAATTAGGATTCCCCTTCAATCTTGGGGATTTTCCCTCTCGAAAGCATGGAACTTCCTCGGTGATGGTTTGATTTATGAAGGGCGTGCATGACGACATAAGCCAAACCTTCTCAAAGTTTTACCAGGGCATGGTGAGGTCATACCATGGCACCATGCCAGGCGTCATATTTTTAAGCATTTATTTCATTTGTTCTATAGTTGAAAACCCAACAAACAAACATTTGTGGTTGACTATTGCCACACATTTCATCGAAATATATGTCCATTCCTTGTAAAAGGCATGAGAATTTACTAAATGGCATGAGCATGGTTTTCTAGGCCATTCTTGTGGACCCTTTCATGCATCGATTGTTTGAACTTGAATTATGTGCATTAATGCCAAGGAAATGCACATGATCCCCTAAATTTAGAATATGAACCCGAAAAAGTGCCAAATTTGAACACGGTGATTTGCAGGTTGTATGCTCATCATAGAAAAAACTTGTGGACAGAGGACAAAGGAAATTTGGATCCCCCTTCAATCTTGGTGATTTCCCCCTCAAAACCATGAAACTTCCTCGGATGATGGTTCGTTTTATGAAAGGCGCGCATCACGACATAAGAAAAAGATTCTCCAATTTTTACTAGGGCATGGTGAGGCCATACCATGGCACCACACCAGGTGTCATGTTTTCCAACCATGTGTTTCATTTTTTTGTATAGCATGGGCATGGTTTTCCAGACCATTCTTGTACACCTTTTCATGCACCGATTGTTCGAATTTGAATTATGTGCATAATTAATGCCTAGAAAATGCACACAATCCCCTAAATATGGTAAATGAGTTCAGAAAAAAGTCAAATTTGAACACGTTTCATTTGAGGCGGTATGTTGATCGTTGGAAAAAAAACTGAATGACAAACTAGGACGGAAATTTGGATTCCCCTTCAATTTGGTGATTTCCCTCTCGAAAGCATTAAACTTCCTCGATGATGGTTCGATTTATGAAGGGCATGCATGACGACATAAATCAAGCCTTCCTAGCTTTTAACCAGGGCATGGTGAGGCCATACCATGGCACCATGCCAGCCGTCATGTTTTTCAAGCACATATTTCATTGTTCTATAGTCTATAACCTAGTAAATGATGCGTTTGTGGTTGACTATTGCCACGCATTCCATTGAAATCTCTGCCCATTCCTTGTAAAAGGCTTGAGAAATTACTAAATACCATGAGTATGGTTTTCCTAGACCGTTCCTGTGCACCCTTTCATGCACCAATTGTTTGAATTTGAATTACGAATGCACATAATCCCCTAAATATTGTAAATGAACCCGAAAAAGTGTCAAATTTGAACACAGTGATTAGCAGGGTTTATGTTCATCATAGAAAAAAAACTCATGGATGAAGGACAAAGGAAATTTGGATTCCCATTCAATCTCGGTGATTTTCACACACGATTCATCTCCGCTGCCTCTGCGAACCGTGTGTGTTCACTCACACATGCAAAAGGAAAAGAAAACCCTCGCCCACTTCGTCCCCACTCACTCGTCGCGGACTCCTCCACAACTCTGCACCCTAAACATGACGGTTGTTGGCGGCGGGCGTAGGTCGCGCTCCAAACGGCACCAGATTTCACCTCCACCGCTTTCCGCCGCCTATCTGCACCGACATTCTAGACTCTGGTCGACTGGGGTTTTCTACGGATTGTGCCGGGGATTTTTCTCATGGAGAAGGTAATCAACTTAATTAGCGAAATATTCACTCATCTCTTATCGCAGTCCGTCCGTCGTTGTTAATCAACCAACGGAAATCATCGTGGAATCATTTTTGTTCTAGCTGATTCATGGGTGTTCATTCATGTGTGCACAGTGCGAGCACAAATCGGGCAACTGTGGTCGTGGCCAGTCGGAAACGAAGTTATATCTCACCATTCCGGATGACTTCAGGGAGCGCTTGGTATGTTCAACCTCAACCTACCACAGTCAGCATGGCCTAAATTTGTGAACATATACCGTCTGTTGCTACATTATCTATATATTTACATCAGATCTTTGTTACATTATCTATTTTTTAATTCTATATTTTTGTACTTTGCTTGCATCTATATATGGATATGTTCTATTAGTTACTCCCATATTTGCATCTTGCTCAGTTATTTCAATATATCTAATTTACGATCTTAACTTTCATTTCAAGCAGTACATCCCTTGCTTTGCAAGAATAGGAGTAGAAGGAAATCTTGGGCTTTACTTTGTTGATGACTCCCGGGATGTCATATTGACAACGCAACATGGATTTACAATGACGGTTAGCATAAAACTTGATAAAGATGGTCACTCCTATTTTAATGCGGACCTTTGGAGAAAAATGTCTAAGTGTTATGAACTGAAAGCTGGCAATAAAATTCTAGTGCGTGCACCACAGCCTGGTCTAATTAAGATGGATGTTTACTTCCCCAACGTCGTCAGCCGATCAAAGTATGATCGAGGTTAGTGTCCTTTCAACTGTCTCCATGCTGTCATATTACTATTTAAGCAACCAATTGATCACTATTTAAGCAACCAATTGTGATATCACATTCTGACTCCATTCCTAGGCAGTAACAAATTATGTTTACCAATTTATGCACACTATATATTCTTCTGCCATGTTCTGAATAAATAATACCTTTCCACCTTTTAAGCAGGATATGTTGGATGCATAGTGAACGATCTGTATGTTACTAAGCATACCAAATTTCACTAGAAGGACTTGAAGCATGTCATAAACTTTGTTGATAATCTGACAGAGATAGCACAGCGTATGAACGCTAGATTTTGGATGGGATTAATTAGACCTATGGTGCACACACTAAACAAGACCAATTGTGTGCACAAAGCGCTGGTAAAAAGTCTTATTTTAATGTTGATGCTCATAAACTATATATATCTTCAACGATATGTTACAATTGTTTTTTATTCTACATGTCAACAAAAATTGCCCCATGTAGCCGTTGCTGGATCGATTTCCCGGCGTGGTCGAATTACACTTGTGCCTGCTAATAACGCCAAAGTGATTGCAAGGTACTGCATTTCCCGCAAAAATGGAACCATTCAAATTAACAAGTTCTCGCTTCTCGTGGCAACGCATCCATATTGGAAAATTGGAGACATTGATCTACTCCTGCTCTACCAAGGCACAGGAGGGCTCTTCCTTTTGCTGAGTCGTTGTGATCAAGCTGCTTCCAGTGGATAGTTGTGGTTGTTGGCTCTCAGCCTCTTAAAATGTGCTAGCTGTTACTATATATGTTAAGTATGTAGATATGGACCATATGGTTGTTGGCCCTTAGCCTCTTAAAATGTGATAGTTGTTGTTATGTTAAGTATGTAGATATGGACCATATGGTTGTCAAAACCGTGTTACGAAGATCCTCCTTTTGTCGAATAGTGTAACCACTATATATATGTTACTCAAATGCTGTTACCCAAGTTCATAAATTTTCATGGAAAGTATTAGTATCGTACACAGTTCATTGAGTTTAAGCGTGTGCCCGATGTCTAGAAGGCATTTGCATATTAGCTATCCGTATTGCAAATTCACACACATGTTCACATAAGGAAACGTATGTGTAACATACTAATCATCGCACATGAGTACTCGCAGACGCATCGTGTGAGATACTCCTAGCGACCACAAGCAACTAGTTTGCATTTTTCAAAGTTTTTGTACACACAGAATCACACATGAAGTAACTGTATTGACCGTCTGTGTTGTAATTTCTCATCGCAAACAGTTCATCTGAGTCGGATGTTTGCCACGTATCACACACATCTTGTTTACACGACTCGTTTGTGTTCTTTTGGCTCATCGCAAACAGTTCATCCATGTGAACGTATGCTGCATATCACACACATCTTGTTAAGTTGAACCGTTTCTGTTGTGTTCCCTAATCGAAAACAGTTCGTCCGAGTTAACCGTATGCCGTGTATCGCACACACATTGATATGGCTGCCCGTTTCTGTTGTTCTACCTCATTGCAAACAGTTCGAATGGATTAACCGTGTGTCCAGCATCACACACACATTGTTATGGCTGCCCGTTTCTGTTGTTCTGCCTCATCGCAGACAGATTGAATGGATTAACCGATGCCCTGTATCGCACACGCAACTAAAATCTTAACTGTGTTTGATGCATCCATCATCGCAAATGTTTTGCACCTTTTTTGACCATTTTTTACACCACCGTTTGCGATTATTGCATCGCACACAGTTTCGGCAAAGGGTCTCTGATCGTAGTGTCGCGTTAGCAGTCTCCTGCAGTAGTGGGTTTTGTCGATCCTAAAGGTGCTAAGAAAGTGTGCAAGGTCCAACGATCCATTGATGGACTCGTGCAAGCATCTCGGAGCTGGAATATACGCTTTGATGAGGTGATCAAAGCATATGGTTTTATACAGACTTACGGTGAAGCCTGTATTTGCAAGAAAGTGAGTGGGAGCTCTGTAGCATTTCTGATATTATATGTGGATGGCATATTGTTGATTGGAAATGATATAAAATTTCTGGATAGCATAAAAGGATATTTGATAAGAATTCTCCAATGAAAGACCTCGGTGAAGCTGCTTATATATTGGGCATCAAGGTTTCTTGCCCGTGTTACAAGGTTTGAATTTGAGTAAGACTCAAAGCCCGACCACGGCGGAAGATAGAGAGAGAATGAAGGTCACTCCCTATGCCTCAGCCATAGGTTCTATAAAGTATGCCATGTTGTGTACCAGACCTATTGTGTACCTTGCCATCAGTTTGGCAAGGGGGTACGATAGTGATCTAGGAGTAGATCACTAGACAACGATCAAAATTATCCTTACTTAAGAGGACTAAGGAAATATTTCTCGGTTATGGAGGTGATAAAGAGTTCGTCGTAAACGGTCACGTCGATGCATGCTTTGACACCGATTCGGATGACTCTGAGTCTCAATCTGGATACGTATTGAAAGTGGGAGCAATTAGCTAGAGTAGCTACATGCAGAGCATTATAGACATAGAAATTTGCAAAATACACACGAATCTGAATATGGCAGATCCGTTGACTAAACTTCTCTCACAAGCAAAAACATGATCAGACCTTAGTACTCTTTGGGTGTTAATCACATGGCGATGTGATTTAGATTATTGACTCTAGTAAGCTCTTTAGGTGTTGGTCACATTGCGATGTGAACTATGGGTGTTAATCACATGTCGATGTGAACTAGATTATGGACTCTAGTGCAAGTGGGAGACTGAAGGAAATATGCCCTAGAGGCAATAATAAAGTTATTATTTTATATTTCCTTATTCATGAAAAAAGGTTTATTATTCATGCTAGAATTGTATTGACCGGAAACTTAAATACATGTGTGGGTACATAAAAAAATACCGTGTCCCTAGTGAGCCTCTACTAGACTAGCTCGTTGATCAAAATATGGTTAAGGTTTCCTAACCATAGACATGAGTTGTCATTTGATAACGGGATCACATCATTAGGAGAATGATGTGATGGACAAGACCCATCCGTTAGGTTAGCATATGATCGTTCAGTTTTATTGCTACTGCTTTCTTAATGTCAAATACATGTTCCTTTGACCATGAGATCATGCAACTCCCGGATACCGGAGGAATGCCTTGTGTGATATCAAACGTCACAACATAACTGGGTGATTATAAAGATGCTCTATAGGTATCTCCGAGGGTGTCTGTTGAGTTGGCATGGATCGAGATTGGGATTTGTCACTCCGTGTATCGGAGAGGTATCTCTGGGACCTCTCGGTAATACACATCACAAGAAGCTTCCAAGCAAAGTGACTAAGGATTTAGTTATGAGATGATGTTTTACGGAACGAGTAAAGAGACTTTCCGGCAACGAGATTGAACTAGGTATGAAGATATCGACGATCGAATCTCGGGTAAGTAACATACCGACAGACAAAGGGAATTACATATGTTGTCATAAGGTTCGACCGATAAAGATCTTCATAGAATATGTAGGAACCAATATGGGCATCTGGGTTCCGCTATTGGTTATTGACCGGAAAGGTGTCTCAGTCATGTCTACATAGTTCTCGAACCCGCAGGGTCCGCACGCTTAACGTTCGTTGACGATATAGTATTGTATGAGTTATGTGAGTTGCTAACTGAATGTTGCTCGGAGTCCCGAATGATATCACAGACATGACGAGGAGCTCTGGAATGGTCCGGAGCTAAAGATTGATATATAGGATGATAGTATTTGGTCACCAGAAAGGTTTCGGAAGTACCGGGTATTTTATCGGAGTGCCAAAAGGGGTTCCGGGAGGCGGCCGGCAAGCGGTGGGCCTTATGGGCCAAAGGGGGGAGCACACCAGCCCACAAGGGGGTTGGTGCGCCCCCTCCACCCCTTGCCCATGCACCAAAGAGGGAGGGAAGGAAGGGAGAGGCGCCCCAAAGGCAGCCAGCCCCCCTTTCCTTCCCCCCATGCACAAATATGGAAGGAGGGTTTCGGCCAGGGCAGGCGCCCTAGGGCTGCCGCCGGCCACTTGGAGCGCCCTAGGGGATGCCTCCCCCTCCACCTATATATATGAGAGGAGGCAGAGGGGCAACACACACCAAGATTCCCTAGCCGTGTGCGGCGCCCCTCTCCCTCTAGTTCGTCATCGGTCATTTTCGTAGTGCTTGGCGAAGCCCTACGGAGATAGTTGCATAACCATCATCACTATGCCGTCGTGTTGCCTTAACTCATCTACTACTTCGCCCGCCTTGTTGGATCAAGAAGGTGAGGACGTCATCGAGTTGAACGTGTGATGAACGCGGAGGTGTCATACATTCGGTACTTGATCGGGTGGATCGTGAAGGTGTACGACTACATCAACTGCGTTGATAAATGCTTCCACTAAATGGTCTACGAGGATACATAGACACACTCTCCCCTCTCGTTGTTATGCATCTCCATGGATAGATCTTGCGTGTGCGTAGAAATTTTTTGTTTTCCATGCAACGTTCCCCAACACCATCTTCTTATGGTTATGTGACGCTCACAGAGGATAATATGATCTTGTCTATTCCAGAGGAGTCCCAAGGAAATGATTGAGGGAGTCCTGGATTAAGGGGTCCTCGGGCGTCCGGGCTATGTGACGTGGGCCGCACTAATGGGTCGTGAAGATACAAGACAGAAGACTTCCTCCCGTGTCCGGATGGGACTCTCCTTTGCGTGGAAGGCAAGCTTGGCGTTCGGATATGAAGATTCCTTCCTCTGTAAACCGACTCTGTACAACCCTAGGCCCCTCCGGTGTCTATATAAACCGGAGGGTTTAGTCTGTAGAGGCAATCATAATCATACAGGCTAGACATCTAGGTTTAGCCATTACGATCTCGTGGTAGATCAACTCTTGTATACCCCATATTCATCCAAGATAATCAAGCGGGAAGTAGGGTATTACCTCTATCGAGAGGGCCCGAACCTGGGTAAACATCGTGTCCCTGTCTCCTGTTACCTTCGATCCTTAGACGCACAGTTCGGGACCCCCTACCCGAGATCCGCCGGTTTTGACACCGACATTGGTGCTTTCATTGAGAGTTCCTCTATGGTGTCAACAACAGGATTGATGGCTTGCCTTGTTATCAAGGACAGTATCACTTCCGGAGGAGCCCTGGCCTCAGGCCAAACCCTTCGGCTAGGTAGCTTTACCATGGCCGCCCGTTTTGCCGTTAAGCCGATGATGACATCCCAAGTCATCGAAAATCATCTCCGTGTTGGCCCCGAATACTCCAAACGGATGGATCCGGCGGATTTGTCGTCTTTAAATGAACTCCTGGATCGCATCGCCGTCCTGGGGGTTGCTACAGACTATGATCAGATTGGGCTTAAACCCGATCAGAGAGAAATCAAATCTCCGCCAATCACCCATCAGATAGCGGTCATAGAGGAGCAAAACAGCTCTTCCCCTATGTTGAAAGCAAGCTATGTTCGGATTTCCGAGCTCAGAGAGCCGGATACCGGTCCACGGGGTGACACTCCCAATCCTCCGAACTTAGAATCGGGCATTGAGCCTGAAGAATCACTGGACGCCCCGGAGCCTGAGCTAATAAACTCAGAAGTTTTTCAAAATCCGGACTCCACATTGGTTCAGGGCTCGGATTTAAAGCCACCCACCCACCACAAGCAATATTCACCAAGCAATTCCGGTCCCCAGGATATATGTGACCTCATGTACATACAACAACAGTCTCAGGAAACAGTCCGTCACTTTTGGGCCAGATTCCTCCTTGTCAAGGACAAGATTAAAGATTGCCGCGACGAGGACGCAATTTTAGTATTCTGCAATAATTGCACGGACGAAGGAATCCTCAACGCCCTCAACCGCCATTGCGTTTCACACTTCGCCGACTTGGCAACCATAGTACAGAAGTACTATGCAATGGAAAGAGCCTGGAAAACTCAGACAGCCCGCTGGGAACCACCGGCCTTCACGCCACCTCCCTGTCGGGCAAAAAGGATGCACCCTCGCGGGACACCCGACCCTGTAGGCAAGAAAGTTAAACCCAATACGGGACGTGGAACCGTTCTTGAAGAATGGCTCGATAAGCCATGCAAAATACACATGACACCGGATACCGAACCAACCCATAGCCTCAGAGCATGTTGGATACTCCGGCAAGTGGCCAAGAGCGGCGAGGATATCCTCATCAAAAACACCTCCGAGCAGTACTTGATACGTCTCCAATGTATCTATAAGTTTTGATTGATCCATGCTATATTATCTACTATTTTGGGCAATATTGGGCTTTATTTTCCACTTGTATATTATTTTTGGGACTAACCTATTAACCGGAGGCCCAGCCCAGATTTGCTGTTTTATGCCTATTTCAGTGTTTCAAAGAAAAGGAATATCAAACGGAGTCGAAACGGAACAAAATCAACTGGACAAGTTATTTTTGGAAGGAAAGCAACCCAGGGAACTTGGAGTGCACGTCAGGGGAGACACGGGCTGCCCATGAGGGTGGGGGGCGCCCCCCCCCCCTAGGGCGCGCCCCCCTGCCTCGTGGGGCCCCTGTGGCTCCTCCGACGTACTTCCTCCACCCATATATATCGTGGTACCCTAAAACTTCCAGAACGAAGAATAGATCGGGAGTTCCGCCCCCAGAAGTCTCCGTAGCCACCGAAAACCAATCTAGACCCATTCTGGCACCCTGCCGGATGGGGGCAATCCCTCTCCGGTGGCCATCTTCTTCATCCCAGTGCTCTCCATGACGAGGAGGGAGTAGTTCTCCCTCGGGGCTGAGGGTATGTACCAGTAGCTATGTGTTTGATCTCTCTCTCTCTCTCTCGTGTTCTTGAGATGATACGATCTTGATGTATCGCGAGCTTTGCTATTATATTTGGATCTTATGATGTTTCTTCCCCCCTCTACTCTCTTGTAATGAATTGAGTTTCCCCTTTGGAGTTATCTTATCGGATTGAGTCTTTAAAGACTTGAGAACACTTGATGTATGTCTTGCCGTGGATATCTGTGGTGACAATGGGATATCACGTGATTCACTTGATGTATGTTTTGGTGATCAACTTGCGGGTTCCGCCCATGAACCTATGCATAGGGGTTGGCACACGTTTTCATCGTGATTCTCCGGAGAAACTTTGGCGCACTCTTTGAGGTCCTTTGTGTTGGTTGAATAGATGAATCTAAGATTGTGTGATGCATATCGTATAATCATACCCACGAATACTTGAGGTGACATCGGAGTATCTAGGTGACATCGGAGTATCTAGGTGACATTAGGGTTTTGGTTGATTTGTGCCTTAAGGTGTTATTCTAGTAAGAACTCTAGGGCTATTTGTGATACTTATAGGAATAGCCCAATGGATTGATTGGAAAGAATAACTTTGAGGTGGTTTCGTACCCTACCATAATCTCTTCGTTCGTTCTCCGCTATTAGTGACTTTGGAGTGACTCTCTGTTGCATGTTGAGGGATAGTAATGTGATCCAATTATGATATCATTGTTGAGGGACTTACACTAGCGAAAGTATGAACCCTAGGCCTTATTTCCACACATTGCAATACCGTTTACGCTCACTTTTATCGTTAGTTACCTTGCTGTTTTTATATTTTCAGATTACAAATACCTTTATCTACCATCCCTATTGCACTTGTATCACCATCTCTTCGCCGAACTAGTGCACCTATACAATTTACCATTGTATTGGGTGTGTTGGGGACACAAGAGACTCTTTGTTATTTGGTTGCAGGGTTGCTCGAGAGAGACCATCTTCATCCTATGCCTCCTACGGATTGATAAACCTTAGGTCATCCACTTGAGGGAAATTTGCTACTGTCCTACAAACCTCTGCACTTGGAGGCCCAACAACGTCTACAAGAAGAAGGTTGTGTAGTAGACATCAAGCTCTTTTCTGGCGCCGTTGCCGAGGAGGTGAGTGCTTCAAGGTATATCTTTAGATCCTGCAACCGAGTCTTTTAGTTTCTTGTTTTTATCACTAGTTTAGTTTATAAAAGAAAACTATAAAAAAATGTGAATTGAGTTTGTCTCATATGCTTCACCTTTTTAATATCTTTCGTGAGTATGATGGAAAAGATAATTGTGCTCAAGTGCTAGAAGAAGATATCTCTAAAATGTTTGGCACTAAATATTTGAATGATGAGCATGATTGCAATGTTGTTAGTACGAATTCTTTGAATATCCATGATGCTAATGATGATTGCACTAGTTATGATGAAAATGCCTCCTATAAAAATGTCAATTTTTGTGGAGTAGACTGGGTTTGCAAGTACACACCAAATAGGGAAGATAGATATTGCAAGAGGCATAAGTACTTAGAAACCAAATTGTTTCAAGAAGAGCTAGATGAATGTGCTGAAAGATTCAATATTTTTGTGCCCCTTGTGAACTTTGCAATGAACATGATCATTTAAAGCTCCAATGCTATTTGTTTCATGATCAAGTCGTGCCGAAACATTGTGATAATTTGATTACCCTTGAGCATCATAAAGAGCTTAGCCTTCTTTTGAGTTATGAAGAAATGAAACGTATAAGTGAGGGTATTGCAAAGTTTAATCTTGATAGATTTCTTGATTTTGATCTAGAGAAATTTATATGTATTGTGCGGTGAATTGTATTGAAAATCCTTATATTGCCAACTACATAAAGAAAAGAAAACAAATAGAAGATGAAGAGAATACTAATGAAAGGGAAGAGACTTCTCAATACCCTCCTATTATTTCTTATGATGAATCAGGTAACGAGGAGGAGCCTCATATTCAACGAATCTCATTAATAAGGAGCTCCAAAAAGAGGATTGAACCCACACATGATGTGGTGAAGAAGAAGAAAAGAAAAAGGAAGAGAGGTAAAAAGATATCTCTCCCAAATAATGCTGCTCCTATTACTATTGTGCCTCACGAAAATATAATTGTGGAAGATAATGATGCTTTTTATGATCTTGAAAATCTATTTGGCACTTGCTTGGAATAATATAATAATTGCTATACTATCAGTGCTATCTATACTATTAATGATGAGAGTGATTATGCTTATGATATAAAAAGGCCCAAGCTTGGGGAAGCTATGTTTGATGAGGATGACATATTTGAGAATATATTTGCTGCAATTAATGTTTGTCCCAAGCTTGGGGAAGCTATGGTTAATGAAGATGATATTTTTAGTCTCCCAAGTTTTGATATGCAAGTTTATAATGATGATAGCATGCCTCCTACTTATGATGATTATTGTGATGATACTTATGCTATAAAAAGTAGTGATTATATTTATAAAACTTGTCATGGTTATGATTACCCCTTCTCTGAACATTACTCTTTTAATGTGGAAACAATTTATAGTATTCAAGTTTCCTATGATACTCCCACTATTCCGAATAAGAAGAATTTTGCTTATGTGGAGAGTAATAAATTTTGTATGCTTGTAGATCATGAAAAGAATGCTTTAGGTACTGGTTATATTGTTAAATTCATTCATGATGCTACTGAAAATTATTATGAGGGAGGAATATATGCTTGTAGGAATTGCAATAATATCAAGTTTCCTCTCTATGTGCTTAAAGTTTTGAAGTTATGCTTGTTTTGCCCTCCTATGCTAGTTGATTATTGTTCCCACAAGTTGTTTGCTCACAAAATCCCTATGCGTAGGAAGTGTGTTAGACTTAAATGTGCTAGTCATATTCTTCATGATGCTCTCTTTATGTTACGATTCTTATCTTTTATATGAGCATCATTGAAATCATCGTGCCTAGCTAGGGGCGTTAAACGATAGCGCTTGTTGGGAGGCAACCCAATTTTATTTTTTTCCTTCATTTTTGCTCCTGTTTAGTAATAAATAATTCATATAGACTCTGTTTAGATGTTGTTTTATGCTTTTAATTAGTGTTTGTGCCAAGTAGAACCTTTGGGAAGACTTGGGGAAAGTCTTGTTGATCATGCTGTCAAAAACAGAAACTTTAGTGCTCACGAGAATTGCTGCCATTTTTATTTGGAGAGTTATATTTAGTTAATTCTTTTTGCAGATGATTAATAGGTAAATTACTCAGGTCCAGGAATTTATTTTAGAATTTTATCAGTTCCATAAGTAGAAGTTTGATCCATATTACTACAGACTGTTCTGTTTTTGATAGATTCTCTTTTTGATGTGTTGTTTACTTATTTTGATGAATCTATGGCTAGTAAAATAGTTTATAAACCATAGAGAAGTTGGACTACAGTAGGTTTAACACCAATATAAATAAAGAATGAGTTCATTACAGTACCTTGAAGTGGTGATTTATTTTCTTATACTAACGGAGCTTACGAGTTTTCTGTTAAGTTTTGTGTTGTGAAGTTTTCAAGTTTTGGGTAAGGATTCGATGGACTATGGAATAAGGAGTGGCAAGAGCCTAAGATTGGGGATGCCAAAGGAACCCCAAGGTAATATTCAAGGACAACCAAGAGCCTAAGCTTGGGGATGCCCCGGAAGGCATCCCCTCCTTCGTCTTCGTTCATCGGTAACTTTACTTGGAGCTATATTTTTATTCGCCACATGATATGTGTTTTGCTTGGAGCGTCAATTTATTTTGCTTTGCTTGCTGTTTAAATAGAATACCAAGATCTGAAATTATCGAATGTTAGAGAGTCTTCACATAGTTGCATAATTATTAAACTACTCATTGATCTTCACTTATATCTTTCGGAGTAGTTTGTTGTTGCTCTAGTGCTTCACTTATATCTTTTAGAGCATGGTGGTAGTTTTATTTTGAAGAAATAGATGAACTCTCATGCTTCACTTATATCATTCTGAGAGTCTTAAATAGCATGGTAATTTGCTTAAAATCCTAATATGCTAGGTATTCAAGAATAATAAAACTTTCTTATGAGTGTGTTGAATACTATGAGAAGTTTGATGCTTGATAATTGTTTTGAGATATGAGGAGGGTGATATTAGAGTCATGCTAGTTGAGTGGTTATGAATTTGACAAATACTTGTGTTGAAGTTTGTGATTCCCGTAGCATGCACGTATGGTGAACCGTTATGTGATGAAGTCGGAGCATGATTTATTTATTGATTGTCTTCCTTATGAGTGGCGGTCGGGGACGAGCGATGGTCTTTTCCTACCGATCTATCCCCCTAGGAGCATGCGCGTAGTACTTTGTTTTGATAACTAATAGATTTTTGCAATAAGTATGTGAGTTCTTTATGACTAATGTTGAGTCCATGGATTATACGCACTCTCACCCTTCCACCATTGCTAGCCTCTCTAGTACCGCGCAACTTTTGCTGGTACCATATACCCACCATACACCTTCCTCAAAACAGCCACCATACCTACCTATTATGGCATTTCCATAGCCATTCCGAGATATATTGCCATGCAACTTTCCACCATTCCATTCATCATGACACATTTATCATTGTCATATTGCTTAGCATGATCATGTAGTTGACATAGTATTTGTGGCAAAGCCACTGTTCATAATTCTTTCATACTTGTCACTCTTGATTCATCGCATATCCCTGTACACCGCCAGAGGCATTCATATAGAGTCATACTTTGTTCTAGTATCGACTTGTATCATTGAGTTGTAAATAAATAGAAGTGTGATGATCATCATTCGATAGAGCATTGTCCCAAAAAAAGAGAAAGGCCATAAAAAAGACCAAATAAAAAAAGGCCAAATAAAAAAAGAAAAAAAAGAAAGGCCAAATAAAAAAAGAGAAAGGCCATAAAAAAAGAAAGGCCAAATAAAAAAATAAAGGCCAAAAAAAAGAAAGGCCAAATAAAAAAAGGGGGGACAATGCTACTATCCTTTTACCACACTTGTGCTTCAAAGTAGCACCATGATCTTCATGATAGAGAGTCTCCTATGTTGTCACTTTCATATACTAGTGGGAATCTTTCATTATAGAACTTGGCTTGTATATTCCAATGATGGGCTTCCTTAAAATGCCCTAGGTCTTCGTGAGCAAGCGAGTTGGATGCACACCCACTAGTTTTTTTTGTTGAGCTTTCATATACTTATAGCTCTAGTGCATCCGTTGCATGGCAATCCCTACTCACTCACATTGATATCTATTGATGGGCATCTCCATAGCCCGTTGATATGCCTAGTCGATGTGAGACTATCTTCTCCCTTTTTTTCCTCTCCACAACCACTATTCTATTCCACCTATAGTGCTATGTCCATGGCTCACGCTCATGTATTGCGTGAAGATTGAAAAAGTTTGAGAACATCAAAAGTATGAAACAATTGCTTGGCTTGTCATCGGGGTTGTGCATGATTTAAATATTTTGTGTGGTGAAGATAGAGCATAGCCAGACTATATGATTTTGTAGGGATAACTTTCTTTGGCCATGTTATTTTGAGAAGACATGATTGCTTAGTTAGTATGCTTGAAGTATTATTATTTCTATGTCAATATGAACTTTTGTCTTGAATCTTATGGATCTGAATATTCATATCACAAGTAAGAAGAATTACATTGAAATTATGCCAACTAGCATTCCACATCAAAAATTATCTTTTTATCATTTACCTACTCGAGGACGAGCAGGAATTAAGCTTGGGGATGCTTGATACGTCTCCAACGTATCTATAATTTTTGATTGCTCCATGCTATATTATCTACTGTTTTGGGCAATATTGGGCTTTATTTTCCACTTTTATATTATTTTTGGGACTAACCTATTAACCGGAGGCCCAGCCCAAATTTGTTGTTTTATGCCTATTTCAGTGTTTCTAAGAAAAGGAATATCAAACGGAGTCGAAACGGAACGAAATCAACTAGAGAACTTATTTTTGGAAGGAAAGCAACCCAGGGAACTTGGAGTGCACGTCAGGGGAGACACGGGATGCCCACGAGGGTGGGGGATGCGCCCCCTGCCTCGTGGGGCCCCCGTGGCTCCTCCGACGTACTTCATGCACCCATATATATCGCCGTACCCTAAAACTTCCAAAAAGAAGAATAGATCGGGAGTTCCGCCGCCAGAAGCCTCCGTAGCCACCGAAAACCAATCTAGACCCGTTCCGGCACCCCGCCGGGGGGGCAATCCCTCTCCGGTGGCCATCTTCATCATCCCGGTGCTCTCCATGACGAGGAGGGAGTACTTCTCCCTCGGGGCTGAGGGTATGTACCAGTAGCTATGTGTTTGATCTCTCTCTCTCGTGTTCTTGAGATGATACGATCTTGATGTATCGCGAGCTTTGCTATTATATTTGGATCTTATGATGTTTCTTCCCCCCTCTACTCTCTTGTAATGAATTGAGTTTCCCCTTTGGAGTTATCTTATCGGATTGAGTCTTTAAAGACTTGAGAACACTTGATGTATGTCTTGACGTGGATATCTGTGGTGACAATGGGATATCACGTGATTCACTTGATGTATGTTTGGTTGATCAACTTGCGGGTTCCGCCCATCAGCCTATGCATAGGGTTTGGCACACGTTTTTGTCGTGGTTCACCTGTAGAAACTTTGGGGCACTCTTTGAGGTCCTTTGTGTTGGTTGAATAGATGAATCTAAGATTGTGTGATGCATATCATATAATCATACCCACGGATACTTGAGGTGACATTGGAGTATCTAGGTGACATTAGGGTTTTGGTTGATTTGTGTCTTAAGGTGTTATTCTAGTACGAACTCTAGGGCTGTTTGTGACACTTATAGGAATAGCCCAACGGATTGATTGGAAAGATAACTTTTAGGTGGTTTCGTACCCTACCATAATCTCTTCGTTCGTTCTCCACTATTAGTGACTTTGGAGTGACTCTCTGTTGCATGTTGAGGGATAGTAATGTGATCCAATTATGATATCATTGTTGAGGGAACTTACACTAGCGAAAGTATGAACCCTAGGCCTTATTTCCACACATTGCAATACCGTTTACGCTCACTTATATCATTAGTTACCTTGCTGTTTTTATATTTTCAGATTACAAATACCTTTATCTACCATCCCTATTGCACTTGTATCACCATCTCTTCGCCGAACTAGTGCACCTATACAATTTACCATTGTATTGGTTGTGTTGGGGACACAAGCGACTCTTTGTTATTTGGTTGCAGGGTTGCTCGAGAGACCATCTTCATCCTACGCCTCCTACGGATTGATAAACCTTAGGTCATCCACTTGAGGGAAATTAGCTACTGTCCTACAAACCTCTACACTTGGAGGCCCAACAACGTCTACAAGAAGAAGGTTGTGTAGTAGACATCAGTACTCTCCGAAAGATAACGACCTCAGAGTATTGATGGTCTTCGAGACTTTCCCTTCAAACAAATGGTGCAAAAGGACACTCTGTGGCCTCATCGAAGTCTGCCAAGTCGCAACAATAAATCCCTGGAATGACACGGCCATAAATTTTAATGCCTATGACGAACCAAACTTCCGGTCAGTCTGGGAACCAGCTGCCCTGGTCCTCAATCCAATTGTGGATGGCTTTCGGCTCACTAAAGTGCTCATGGACGGCGGTAGTGGATTGAAACTCATCTACGAGGACACGCTCAATAAAATGCAAATAGACCGGAGCCGCATCGAGCAAAGTAATACGACCTTTCGAGGAATCATTCCCAGTCGAGAAGCAAGACGCATGGGAAAAATTAAACTCGACGTGGTATTAGGCATGCCGAAGAACTATCGGTCCGAAGAGATAACCTTCCAAGTGGCCCCTTTCAACAGTGGATATCACGCCTTGCCTCATTACGGGTATATGAAGCTCAAGATGCCTGGGCCCAATGGTATCATCACTCTCATCAGTGATCCGGACATAGCACTCCACGCCGAAAACAAAACCGCATCCCTGGCCCTCGAGGCACTATCTGAGGCCCTTGCGACCGAAGAGTTAACCGCACTACGCTCCACGATGGATAGGGACAACATAATCCTCGATAAGTGCCCCAAATCCACCTCATTCAAACCAGCAGATGAAATAGTCAAATTTCAAGTCCACCCAACGGACCCCAAGAAGACAGCTTCCATCGGGGCACAGCTTGACCCGACTATCGACGCCGCACTACGCGCGTTCCTGCGCGAGAACTGGGACATATTTTCCTGGCACCCTTCTGATATGCCAGGAATCCCACGCAGGTTGGCCGAACACAGCCTCAATATATTGAAGGGATACAAGTCGGTCAAGCAAACACTGCGGCGCTTTTCTGAACCCAAACGACAAGCTATGGGGGAGGAATTAGCCAAGTTAATTGAGGCCGGGTTCATCAGAGAAACTAAACACCCAGACTGGCTAGCAAACCTGGTGATGGTACCAAAGAAGGATAAATCCTGGCGCCTGTGTGTCGATTTCAAGGACCTCAATAAGGCCTGCCCTAAGGATCCCTTCCCCCTCCCCTGCATCGATCAGATCATTGATGCTACTGCAGGACACGACTCAATGTGCTTCCTCGACGCATACTCCGGATATCATCAAATCAAAATGAAGGAATCCGATCAAGCCGCAACGGCATTCATCACCCCATATGGGCCTTTCTGCTTCAACACTATGCCCTTCGGGCTTAAAAACGCTGGCGCCACCTACCAACACATGATTTACACATGCCTGGAAAAACAAATCGGCAAGACGGTCGAAGCATATGTGGATGACGTTGTCATCAAGACTAAGCACATCGAGTCACTAGTAGACGACCTGCGTCTCACATTCGACAACCTCCATACATATGACATCAAGCTCAATCCGGAAAAGTGTGTTATCGGCGTCCCCGCCAGAAAACTGCTGGGCTTCATCGTTTCCAATAGAGGAATTGAGGCAAACCCAACCAAAATTCGAGCTTTGTCACAATTGGCTACACCAACAGACCTCAAACAGGTCCAAAAATTAGCCAGATGCGTGGTAGCTTTAAGCCGCTTTATCTCCAGGTTAGGAGAAAAGGCATTGCCACTGTATCGTCTGCTCCGACGCACCGACCACTTCGAGTGGACGGACACGACAACAGCCAGACTGGAAGAAATAAAAGCTCTTCAGCGAGCAACCCAATCATGGCCGCGCCAAACGTCGGCGAACCCATGTTATTATACATCTCTGCAACACACCAGGTGGTGAGTGCGGTCCTCGTTGTTGAACGAGAAGAGGACGGACAAAAATTCCCACTTCAGAAACTGGTATACTATGTATCCACTGTCCTCACGCCATGAAAATCTCGGTACACTCATTACCAGAGGATAGCCTATGCGGTCTTCATGGCATCCCGGAAGCTACGGCACTACTTTCAAGAGTGCTCGATCACGGTGGCTTCCGAAGTACCACTCAATGACATAATAAACAACTGCGATGCTACAGGCCGGATTGCCAAGTGGGCCATTGAGCTCTTGCCATTCGATATAACATACAAACCGCGCCGAGCCATTAAATCCCAAGTATTGGCTGACTTCGAAGCCAAATAGATAGAGGCCAAACTCCCTAAAGAGTACGGTACGTATTCCAACTGGGTCATGCACTTCGATGGCTCTAAAATGCTGGCCGGTTTAGGAGCGGGCATTGTCTTAACGTCCCCCCACTAGAGACACAGTCCAGTACGTGCTCCAAATATTATACACAGACTCCAATAACGCACCTGAATACGAGGCCTTATTGCACGTGCTTCAGATGGATGTCTCCATGAGCATACAACGACTAGAGGTGCGCAGGGATTCAAATCTCGCAATATCCCAAATAAATGGAGACTTCGACGAAAAAGATCCGAAGATGGCGGCCTATCGTAATGTCGTTCTCAAAATATCAGCTCGGTTCAAGGGACTCGAGTTCCATCATGTGACCCGAGAAAGTAATCAAGTGGCGGATGTCCTTGCTCGCATGGGCGCCAAGCGTGACCCCGTCCCGCCTAACATCTTTTTGGAAAGCCTCTTCAATCCATCTGTGGTGTGCAGGATGAGAGCGGCAACACTAGTCCGGATCCGATTATACCCTCAGATTCTGAACACAATACCGATACCATCAGGGGCTTAGCCACCGAAATAACACCATCGGCCCATCTATAATGGCAGTAATTGCCCCATGGACCAAACCCTTCTTGGCCTACCTTAATAGGCGAGAGCTCCCTGAGGATCAGAATGAGGCTCGATGCATCATTCGGCGTTCGAAGGCCTACAAGGTTCATGAAGGAGAGCTCTATAAGAAGAGCGCTACCGGAGTACTTCAAAGATGTATTTTCGAAGAAGAGGGATGGCAGCTCCTGGCCGAAATCCATGCTGGTCTCGGCGGTCACCACGCCGTGGCTCGGGCTCTTGTAAGCAAGGCCTTCCATACAGGTTTCTTCTGGCCGACGGCCCGAGCAAACGCACAGGACCTTGTCCAGTGCTGTGTAGGATGCCAGCTTTTCACCAGTCAAAGCCATATGCCGCCAACCGCCCTGCAAACAATCCCCATTACTTAGCCTTTCGCGGTCTGGGGGATTGGTATGGTCGGACCCCTTAAAGGGGGAAGCCATAAGAAAAAATATCTGGTAGTCATGGTAGATAAATTCACTAAGTGGATAGAGTCCAAACTAAATAAAACGGCCGAAGTCGGACCAGTGATAGACTTTGTATCCGGTGTCGTACACCGTTATGGTGTCCCACACAGCATCATCACAGATAACGGCTCCAATTTCACAGCCTATGAAGTGAAAACTTGGTGTGCTAACCTGGGCATCAAGCTAGATTATGCCTCCGTCTATCACCCCCAAACAAACGGTCAAGTCGAACGACCTAATGGTCTTATCATGAGCAGATTTAAGCCTAGACTAGTGCGGTCCTTAAAAGAGTCAGACAAACACTGGGTCGAGGAGCTCGACTCCATACTCTGGGGACTGCAGACCACGCCCAATCGCACTACCGGTTACACACCATTCTTCATGGTGTACGGCGCAGAGGCTGTTTTGCCCTGCAACATCGTTCATGACTCACCTTGAGTGTGCATGTACGAAGAGAGAGAGAGGCCGAGCTAGATCGGCAGGACAGACTAGATGCCCTGGAGGAGGAGCGCGACGTTGCAAAAGCCCGTTCCGCATTCTATCAACAACAAGCTCGGAGATACCAAAGCAGAGAAGTGCGGTCCAAGACTTATAATGTTGGTGAACTCGTTCTATGCTTGCCAGAAAAGAAAAAGGAGAAACTCAAACCCAAATGGGAGGGTCCCTTCATTATAGATGAAGTTCTCACTGGAGGTGCGTACTGCCTGCGTGATGCATCGGATAATCTCTTAGAGCCGAACCCATGGAATGCCGCCCGACTCCGAAGATTCTACGCCTAGAGCCGGACTCATCATTCGTTTTCTTTTTCTCCTCTTTCCATTTTTTCTCTCTTTAAATTTTTATTTAGATTTATAGCTCTTGTGCGGCTAGACCACACACTTATGAGGTACACATCCTTAAATGTATACGCCCATGATACCTAGGGGCTTCTTTTACAGAAGCTTATTATGATTTTCCGAGCATCAAGCTCACCACATATGTGTCCTTTTATAAATATATACCTTTTCTTCGCCATTATATGCACCTTTATGACTTAAGTCTTTGCCAAGCTGGGTTGCCTGGCTCCTGTGCTTATGCCCTATGTTCCCGTTAATTCGGCTAGGGCATAAAGGGAGCACCTCTGCGATTGTTACAGCCGGGTTATCCAGACTTGTACCTCAGACTGGGTGAAGCCGAAAGCTAGCATTCTTAAGGGAATAATCGGTCGGCGGGCTAAAGACGTTTTCCCCTCATTGCACTATGAACCCCCAGATATTACGTATACTGTGATGTTTCAAATCACAGTTTGGGCATGCATACTAACGCGTGCTCACCCAGAGAAAGGAATCCTTAACGGAACTATTCTCTCTGGAAGATGTTTCTTACAATTCATAAGTAATATAACATAGCTAGCCGGATACAACTTGTCTGTTAAAGCAACTATGACTCCTACGCCTGGTTTCCATGCATGCCCTGGTATTTATTACTGGTCCGGTATTCGAAAACACTCCGCACCTTCGGGTCCGGAGGTCGAAGCAAAAAGGTCTGCCATGACAATTGTTTTACAATTTGGCTAGGGACAAATTTGTCAATTGAAGTACATAGTCACTTGGAATCAAAAACTTATTTCTCTATACCGTCTAACAGGCTGTCTAGCTTACAATCCTGTTGTGAAAACTTGGTGGCTATCTTTACTTGGTCATATACCAAGCTCACTGGAATTTCTTGTCCATCTGACCTCCAAGGCCCGCCCCGGGCCATAAGATTCGGATCAAGTCTGGTGTACTGCGTTTTCACCATGGCCCAGACCTCGCGTCCACCTTCACGGCAAGCCGATATCTTCCATAATTTAAAGCGGCACCCAGCTCCCTTTAATAGCTTCACAAGCTCTTCCATACTTCCTGGAGGGGAGGCGGATAGCCACAAAGCTTTGGCAACACTCCGCGTTGCTTTTCGAGCTTGATCGTACACTTCGGACAGTTCTTGCAGCAGATCGCCTTGAGATCTGGACATTTCCTCTTCGAGACAGCCAGTCAGCATACCTGCAGACATAAATCTATTAACTCATTTCTTTACTGCACTAACACGGAGGTAGGTTCCAAAGCATACTGAATATGCCGCCCTGTAGCCTCATGTTCTCTTTTACGGCGTCCACCAGCTGGGCTCACACGTCTTTTAGCTCTTCGCCCAGCTGGGTGTTGGAATCCCGCAGCTTGTTCTTATCATCCCTGGTCCGCGTCAACACACGTTCGCCAGCGGCCAGTTGCTTTTTGGCCTGTTGTTTGCGTGCCTGCGCGGCATCCAGTTCCTCTTCCAGTTGATCTAACAATCCTGCCATGAGAAATACAACAGTATTAACACTACTGGTATGGAAGGGGACACTACCAGGCGGTGCCTCGTTGGATTTCTCCAGTTCGGCGGTAACAACAGCTAGCTGGGTCCGGCACTTTTCCAGCTCATGAGACAGCATGTTATTCTTCTCCGTGAGTGCCTGATTATACAATGATCCTTAAATCAGTTGCTTCAACTGTTTCAAGTCTCGAGGGCTACTGGTATATGATTACCAGATTGGTACAATGCGAACTTACCCGCACATCTTTCATATGCTGGTCAGTGTCTCTGGCAAGCCCATCTCGAGCAGCTCGGATATACGCATCAGCCAAGCTGAAGGCATTGAACGCCTCTTTAGTAAAGCCGGGGTCACGGAGAGCGGCCCTCCGGTGCCGATGATTCATGGCGCTCTCTACTTCAGAGTTCGTGAGGGATACATTATCTGAATCCACTGAAGGAGGAGAATCCAGCGTCACTCCCGTGTCTGCTCCCTCCCTAGAGGCAGGATCTGGAACCTGATTGGTGGAGGCGTGACCGGCAGGATCCCTGGACATAGTCCGGCGAACGCTTTTCCTGATAAAACACAACGGACAATGTCATGGTTCGATGTGACTGCCTTGGGGCATATTTAAAGCCATACCTCTTTGATGAAGGCTCGGTCGTGTTGCCATTTGCCTTCCTCTTCGAAGACCCGCCCGACGCACGCGTCGCTTTCTCATGAGACGCCTCTGGTGCGTCCCAGCGCGCCGATCACCTCCCCTTTGGAGCACGAGACAGTGCGGTGGGTGAGGCATAATGAGGAAGCTCTTTCGGAGGAAACGTCTCCTGACTACTTACATATGAGGCAGGAAGGAGGCCGGGATAATCAGCTATGATTGCCACTTCTGTGCCATCATAGCTCGCCTGGTAGAAGACTCCCTCCTGGAGCTCTACAAATATGTCTGGATCCTCTTCGAACCGGGATCGAGGTCCCGGTTATGGTCCTCCGGCTATGGAGCAGGGCTACGGATCCCCGCGATAACCTTCCGCCATTCCTGTTATGAATGGACGGACTAATGTCAGTTAAACATGACTCAGGGAGAAGATTGAGTAAAGCGATGGGATTAAAACTCACCCAGTTAGGAGGATTATACATGGAAAATCCCTCTCGATGCTTAAGACAAGTGAACTCCTCTTTCTCCCCTTTATACAGATCGGCCAATATTGTGGCCAGGGCGGCGGGGGTGTCCGGACCCTTTCGTCCACAGCGTGAGGCATCATCTTCCCCATTATAGTGCCACATAGGGAGCCCTCTGAATTGGAGTGGCTGAACACCTCACGCTATGGAAATTGCCATTACCTCGATTATTGATAATCCGGACTGGGCAAGTGTCCTTATCTCGCCCATTAATTGTCGGACTTCCGCGCTATCTTCCTCCTCAAGGCTTCCAGGACACTAGCTGTGGCGTTTCTTCAATGGGGCGCTGGAAAATTCGGGAAGGCCCATTCGGACTGGGTCAGGGAGTGCGACATCTTTAATATAAAACCACTCCAAGGGCCACTCTTTGGACCTCTTCTTCGGCATGCCGGATAGGTAACTGGTCCCGGCCATGCGCCATATCTCGGCGCCGCCCACCTCGAATACAGATCCCTTTTGGGTGCGAGGGACGAGACAAAAAAGATTCCTCCATAACTCGAAATGGGCATCGCATCCCAGGAATAGCTCGCAAAGAGCGACAAAACCCGTGATGTGCAGGATAGAGGTCGGGGTGAGATTGTGAAGTTGGAGTCCGCAGTACTCCAAGAGACCTCGGAGGACAGGGTGGATTGGAAATCCGATGCCTCTTAATAAAAAGGATACGAAGCACACTCGCTCCCCCCTGGTTGGATTGGGGAAATTTTCCGCCAGGGCTTCACCGGAAAAAGAAGTTAATCCTGCCGGAACAGGGACTAGATTCGCGGGGGGAAGGAATCCCTACATTTGAAGCTTAATCAACTGGTCATGGGATACTGAACATCTCTCCCAATCGCCTTTTTCGGAGCCGTGAGGGCGGGAGGAAGAACTGGGAGCGCTGCCATGTTGGAATGGTTTCTCATAGTAAGCTCTAAAGATTTTCCACCTGGTGTGGGATCACATCTGAGATCCAATCCCTTTAAATAGATGCTTTCTTTACACGGCTAGGGTGTTATGTGCAAAAATACTCTGACCTTTTGTATTCGCTCGACACGTGGAAGCAGAAGCAACGGAGGCGCAAAAGCTGAAGGGTATGACAATTAATGAAAAGCCGAGTATAACTCTTCGGGTCAGATGCTTTGAAGTATTCGGAGGAGGAACCCACCTTACAATGCCGAAGACAATCTACGCGCCGGACACATCTTCATTGAAGCCTGGTTCGGGGGCTACTGGGGGAGTCCTGGATTAAGGGGTCCTCGGGCGTCCGGGCTATATGACATGGGCTGGACTAATGGGCCGTGAAGATACAAGACAGAAGACTTCCTCTCGTGTCTGGATGGGACTCTCCTTTGCGTGGAAGGCAAGCTTGGCGTTCGTATATGAATATTCCTTCCTCTATAAACCGACTCTGTACAACCCTAGGCCCCTTTGGTGTCTATATAAACCAGAGGGTTTAGTCCGTAGAGGCAACCATAATCATACAGGCTAGACATCTAGGGTTTAGCCATTACGATCTCATGGTAGATCAACTCTTGTAAACTCCATATTCATCCAAGATAATCAAGCAGGAAGTAGGGTATTACCTCTATCGAGAGGGCCCGAACCTGGGTAAACATCGTGTCTTTGTCTCCTGTTACCTTCGATCCTTAGACGCATAGTTCGGGACCCCCTACCTGAGATCTGTCGGTTTTGACACCGACAATGATATACTTTGCCTTTCAGATTATCCACCGGTTAACTAGTAGTAGTAGTAGTAGTAGTAGTAGTAGTAGTAGTAGTAGTAGTAGTAGTAGTAGTAGTAGTAGTAGTAGTAGTAGTAGTAGTAGTAGTAGTAGTAGTTGACGGTGGTAGTCTGTTGTTATGCATATTAGAGCAACTCCAACAACCCCCTTAAAAAACCTCCTGTAAAACATTTGTCAGTTCCCGTAAACTTCTTCCCCTAAAATATTTTTTCATTAGACAACCCTAACTAATGCCCAGGGACACAGGTCAATGACACCTCTGACGGTGGCCGGCGGCCCTGTGTGGCGGCGGCTGATGTCTACTATGCAACTTTATTCTTGTAGACACGTGTTGGGCCTCCAAGCGCAGAGTTTTGTAGGACAGCAGCAATTTTCCCTCAAGTGGATGACCTAAGATTTATCAATCCGTGGGAGGCATAGGATGAAGATAGTCTCTCTCAAACAACCCTGCAACCAAATACAAGAAATCTATTGTGTCCCCAACACACCCAATACAATGGCAAATTGTATAGGTGCACTAGTTCAGCGAAGAGATGGTGATAAAAGTTTAATATTGATGGTAGAAATATATTTTTATAATCTGAATAAATGAAAATAGCAAGGTAGCAAATAGTAAACGGGCACAAAAACGGTATTGCAATGCTTGAAAATGCGGCCTAGGGTTCGTACTTTCGCTAGTGCAATCTCTCAACAATGCTAATATAATTGGATCATATAACCACCCCTCAAAGTGCGATGAAGAATCACTCTAAAGTTCCTATCTAGCGGAGAACATAAGAATAAATTGTTTGTAGGGTACGAAACCACCTCAAAGCTATTCTTTTCGTTCGATCTATTCAAGAGTTCGTACTAAAATAACAAATAGTTATTCTTTCCGTTCGATCTATCCAAGAGTTCGTACTAAAATAACACCAAAGCAAATTCATATTCATAATACTCAATCCAACACAAGGAACCTCAAAGAGTGCCCCGAGATTTCTATCGAAGAAACAAAGACAAGAGCGTGCATCAACCCCTATGCATAGATTACCCCAATGTCACCTCGGGAATCCGCGAGTTGAGTGCCAAAACATATATCAAGTGAATCAATATGATACCCCATTGTCACCACGAGTATTCAATTGCAAGACATATATCAAGTTTTCTCAAATCCATAAAAGTATTCAATCCGATAACAACGATATCTCAAAGGGAAAAACTCAATTCATCACAACAAGATAGAGAGGGGAAAACACCATATGATCCGACTATATTAACAAAGCCTGCGATACATCAAGATCGTGACATCTCAAGAACGCGCGAGAGAGAGAGAGATTAAACACATAGCTACTGGTACAAACCCTCAGCCCCGAGGGTGGACTACTCCCTCCTCATCGTGGTGGCCGCCGGGACGACGAAGATGGCCACCGGTGATGATTCCCTCCTCCGGCAGGGTGCCAGAACGAGGTCTAGATTGGTTTCTCGTGGCTACAGAGCCTTGTGGCGGCGGAACTTCTGAGCTAGGTTTTTCCCTGATGGTTTCTCTATTTATAGGAATTTTTGGCGTTGGTTTCACGCTAAGATGGGCCTCGAGGTGAGCACAACCCACCGAGGCACGGACAAGGGCCCAGGCGCTCCCCGGTGTCTTGTGCCCTACTCCTTCACCTTTTGGCCCTTCCACGAAGCTTCGGGGGTCTCTTTTGTTCCAAAAAAATCGTCAAAAAGTTTCAGCTCATTTGGAGAACTTTCATTTCTGCACACAAAAACAATACCACGGTAGTTCTGCTGAAAACAGTGTCAGCCCGGGTTAGTTCCATGCAAATTATACCAAAAACATATAAAATTGTTGTAAACATGGCATGAATTACTTCATAAATTATAGATACGTTGGAGACGTATCAGCGGCGCGGAGAGCGGTGCGGCGGCACGATGCACCTGGGCATCGTGCATAAAGCGGAGCCGCGCGGCAGAGGCAAACACACGTGGTGAAGTTTCAGGTGGTTTGCTTGCCGCAAAAAGTCTAGGGGAAGTACATCTTCCTATAGACCAGAGGGAACTTGGGTCCTAGTTTACATTCTGAGTTTACTGGATATAGATAGGGGATATGTTGGAGTTGCTCTTAGAGACGAGAGGTTACATGTGGCATGTTTGATAGCCGGTGTGGCCATCAGCAAGGCCCTAGGTGTAGTTTTTGGCTGTTTGGTTGTCTAACCTGCACTGATCATTACAACGAACCCAGATATTTGCTCCCAGATAACCAAAGTTTTCTTTCCTATTGCAAACCAAAAACATCGATATTCATGTGTTCAGTTTGGTCACTTCAAGGTTTGAATTCATTCTATCAAACCAAAAACTTGATTACTCATGCTATTCTGATGATACCAGAGGGTTGAGCTTTCCTAAAATAAGGATGGATGTTTCATGACCTGTCATCTCTGAAATCAGCCAAGATATATGGCACAAGGAAGAGTGTAGGGGAAAGATGATCTTGTGTGCCAGAAGGTGAAAGAAATATTAGGCCATCATTTTGAATTTTTAAGGTGCCTGGTTGCAAAATGGAGTTCTTGGTTTAGGGATCTCTGTTTCTAGCAAAAGCGAGCAATGTTCTCTTATGCTCAATGGTCTTCACATTTGTTATTTTATGGATACAATTCTTTCACTTTGTATGCTAATCTGCAACATTGTTTTCATAGTTGTTGTCAAGAACTCAAGATTACTGAGTTATGCATAAACCCCAAGCTTTAGATGTGCTTTACACCTGCAACCTTTTGTTATCTTAATCATAAAATCACAATATTTGATCGATGCTTCTGTTGTTCTTTAGAAATCAGTGTGTTCTTGATTACTAGTAATGGGTTAAATTCACTTGCAAAAAAAGGTTATATGGGCTGATGAAGCATGACACTAATTTTGTCTGTGCCAATGGACTAGAAGAAACTCGATGAATTGGATCAGTGTGGCGGCTTTCCTGGTGCACTGAAGCAAAGATTGTTCACCCGAAAACATGGCATGCTCCTCTGCCTCCGGTGTGTCGGGTAAGCTTTTGGTCTGAGGACCATTTTTTCCGGGAAAAGAAAGCATACTGGTACTTTTATTCATATTGTGGCAGAGTTGCGTCATGAAGTACAAGAGGTAATAAGAATTCAGGAGTACCATCCACCCAAATATAGCTAGTTTTAGAATCATAACAAGTCCTAGCCAAGAAATGTGCCAGCCCATTCGCTTCCCCGGGACAAAAACTGTATGATATTGATGACACACCATGAGCCAAGTGAAAGCAGTCTGCAAGTAATGCTGAGTTAGGTCCTCAAATATCCATATTACCATTGCAAGCCTCCGTCAATTCCAAACAGTCAGATTCAACTTTGACTCTTGAGCATCCAATCTCAGAGATCATTTGGAGCCCTCGTCTTAATGTCAGTGTCTCGGTAGCCTGTGCATTATTAGTGTGATCAAACATCTCAGAGGCTCCCGCTATCGCTTCTCTTCTGCAGTTACGCAAAGTCGCTGCTACTGCACCCTCACCTTTGTTGAAAAAACATGCATTTGTATTCATCTTATACATACCCGGTTGTGGTTTTTGCCACATCTTCTTCGAATTCAAAGCAGATTCCCTCGATGCATGATTACTAGTGATCGCTTGGATGTCGAAAGTTGAACCCGAGGGCTGTTTGATGATTCACCCTTCACAGATTCCCGACGCTCCCACCAAATATACCACGCAGCTACAGCCACAGTTTCTTGAAGTCCCAACTGTCCAAGAACCGGAGATTTTCTTTGCGGAAGACGCATAATCTCTTCTCACGCCACAAATCCCGAGTGATCACAGCTGAGAGCCCTGCCAACCACCTCCTTCGGTCCCAATGAATCCCACACTCTGCAATCTCGTGGACAAGTGAAAACCAAATGCCAGATGTCTTCAGGCCCCACTGGACAAATTGGGCATTGGTCTGATGACCTTTTGTAATGAAAGGTATGAATAGACAAAACTCTTGTCTAAAACAATTCAATTTATGTTGTCCTTATCACCAGTTAAATATTATCTTTATTTAAATTAAAATATTTTGATCTTGGGTCTTATCTTCTAAATTATGAGGCAAGTATAAAAGGATATCTCAATTTTGCATCGTTGCTTTTCTTCCCTTTATTTTTTAGTACATTCTTTTTACATTGTGCACCACGTCAGCGTCATGTACTTATCGGTTTATATACCTCTACGAATAATACATTTACTGTTGTCTTCAGCTCATGGCATTTGAATTTTTCATTTTTGAGTTGTAGGAAACTTACGCATAAATCTGAACAATGATCAAGGGAAACATACGAGGGACCAGTCGAATAAAGAAGATGTTGAGATATTGATATTCACCACTTGCAAGGCTGGTCTAGCAAATCTGAAGAAGCAGAACACAGATTAATAAAGAAAATTAGAAAAATAATAATTTTGGATCGCCCCTTGCACGTACATAACTACTAGTGGTAGAACGTAAAAGGAAAATCAAAGTGGGACCGTTTGGCGAGTGGTTCAGGGCTTGCACTGCGTTCATTCAGTTGGACACATAACCATGCATTGCTTTCTCCGTCTCCATTACAACGGACACAGTACAGAACCAACCATTCAAGGCTTCTTCGTTACAACAAATAATGTATTAACATAGATTGACACGCATCGCCCATTTGATGGTGCAACCGAGTCAGACAGCTTTCATGCCTAGGAGACACATTCTAGAAGGGGTCGTCGTCCTTCATGAAACGCTGCATGAAATTCATTCGAAGAAACTAGATGGGGTTATCTTTAAAGTGGATTTCGAGAAGGCATATGATAAAGTTAAATGGACTTTCCTTCAGCAGGCAATGCACATGAAAGGTTTCAATGAGGCATGGCGGAACCAAGTGGGTTCTCTAGTCCAAAAATGTAGTGTAGGAATTAAGGTTAATGATGATATCAGTCATTATTTTCAGACCTATAAGGGATTAAGACAAGGGGATTCGATGTCTCCTCTCTTATTTAATATAGTGACGGATATGTGGACCATTCTTATCGGCAGGGCCAAGGAAACTGGACAAGTGGATGGACTTGTCCCTCATCTGGTTGATGGGGAAGTTTCCATTTTATAGTATGCTTACGACACTATCCTTTTCATGGAACATGACATTGCAAAAGCTCGGAATATGAAACTCATACTATGTCTCTTCAAACTATTGTCTGGATTAAAAATCAACTTTCACAAGATCGAGTTGTTCTGCTTTGGTAAGGCCAAAGAGGAGCCAGACACATATAGACAATTGTTTTGTTGTGAATTAGGTTCCTTGCCCTTTAGTTATTTGTGCATACCGATTCATCACCGTAAGCTATCTAATAAAGAATGGAAATGCATCAAAGATCGAATTGAAAAAAAGCTTAGTTGCTGGAAGGGCAAGCTAATGTCATATGGAGGTCGGCTAGTGCTTATTAACTCAGTACTTACTAGTATGCCGATGTTCTTGTTATCTTTCTTCGAGGTTCCGAAGGGGGTGCGGAAGAGACTTGATTTCTTTCGATCTCGTTTCTTCTGGCAGTCAGATGATACTAAGAAGAAATACCGTCTCGCACGATGGGATATAATATGCCGACCAAAGGACCAGGGGGTCTCGGTATTGAAAACCTAGAAATTAAGAATAAATGCCTTATGAGTAAATGGCTTTATAGGTTAGTAGCAGAGACGGATGGTATGTGGGCACAGATATTATGCAACAAGTATTTACAATCGGAAACGCTAGCCCAGGTCACCGCGAGACTAACAGACTTGCCATTCTGGAAGGGGCTCATGCGAACGATGTTCTTTCGAAGGGTCAAATTCTTGGTGGGCAATGGGATGTCAACAAGATTTTGGGAGGATACATGGTTAGGGGAGACGTCATTAGCCTTACAATACCCCACCCTGTATAATATTGTGCAACGCAAGGAGGATTACGTGGGCACAGTATTTCAATCGATACCTTTGAATATTCAGTTCTAACGAGCGTTAGTTGGGGTGCATTGGAATGCTTGGATGCACTTGGTACGGAGATTGATAGATGTTCAATTATCCGACCAACCCGATTCGATACACTGAAAGTTGGCTAGAAACAAAGTGTTTGCGGTGAAATATTTTTAAATGGATCTAATTAATTTTGGCTCAATCCCGAGATCGATACATATTTGGAAGGTTAAGGTTCCCTTGCGTATTAAATTTTTATGTGGTTTGTCCACAAGCAAGTAAGCCTCACCAAACATAATTTACTAAAGTGACGGTGGGTGGGTAGTTCACGTTGTTGTTTTTGTGATCATGATGAGACAATACAACACTTATTCATAGATTGCCCTCTCGCGAAATTATTTTGGAGAATGGTCCATATAGCCTTTAACATTACTCCTCCCGTTAGCATTGAATCGTTATTTGGGATGTGGTTAGCTGGAGTTGATCATCTTAGTGTGTCTTGTATTCGGATTGGAATATGTGCGCTTGTTTGGGCTATATGGAATTGCAGGAACGATATGAATTTTATAGACAACATATTTTAACTTTCTTGCAGGTAATTTTCAGAGCTACAACATGGATCTGTACGTGGTCCTTACTCACTCCTACGGACTCCAGGGAGCCATTGGTTACTGGGTGCAACCAGTGGGAGATGGTAGCACGGGCTATGTTCAATCGGTTTGGATGTCGGTCGCATAACAGGATAGGAGTCTAAGGAGCTTGTCCTTTATATTGTCATACCAGTTGTAATATTGAGCATTTACAAATTTTTTCCTCTTTTGCTCCGCTTGCGAGCTGTAATACCTTTATGACTTTGTGCTACTTCTGAGACTTTTTAATAAGATAGCTGCATATGTATGGTTCAGATGCAGAGGCCGGGGGCACGCCTCCTTTTCAAAAAAACACCTGACCAGAAAGGGCAGAAGAGATAATCCACCATCCTAGCTGAGGGGGACCTCTTCAAAGTGCTGCCAGAGAGCTTCCTCCTACTGAAGGCGCCACAGGCTCATGTTAAATTCGTCCGTAGCGTGGCTTAATTCCAAACCTCTGAAGAACAGCAAGTACCGAGAAGTTATTACTATCTCAGTTTGTGCAGACAAGGAGAGGAGCAACCAATCTGGACGGATTAAAAGGACTTCTTTGTGGTCGCCACTGTAGGAGAGCCATTACCTACCTGCTAGACGACTGGTTACTGAACAGTAATGGCCATAATGCCATATGATCTTCTGACTTGTCATGAAACCTGTCACATCCTGCGATTGACAAATGGCGTGTGATGTGTATTTTCTCTGCAAACCTGTAGGAGATCTCTGCATCATCGTGTTAAGGGAAAACAAAGATAATAAGTACTCTCTCCGTTCATACATATAAGTTGTTCTTACCTTTTCCAGAATCGTGTATATAGACATATTTTGGTGTGTTTGTTCACTTATTTCAATTTGCATATATCCATATTACAATACCCAAAACATCTTATAATATGAATGAGGGAGTACTTTTCCCTGAACAAGAAATAGAAGTCTTTTTTTAGATGATTCGCTTTTTCTTTTGACAAAAGGGAGTATCACCCTGAATTGTAGCGACCAGACCTCAAACAGTCTGATCTCTGTGCTCCGGTGTCATCCCTGGATCAGTAATGCTGACACCACACAGTACTCGGAGGATTTATAGCAGAGTAGCAATCACACACTTATTACATCGAGTGTCTCAAAAGAGAACTTATTACAATAAATATGGCTTAAGGCCATCTAGTAACGATAACAGCGGAAGGCTTGGAAGATAAGTGAGTCCATCAACTCCAACGGCATCACTGAGTATAGAACCACGACCTAAAACTCCTCAATCGTCGTCTGAAAAGTCTGCAACATTAACGTTGCAGCCCGAAAACGGGTCAGCACATGGAATATGCTGGCAAGGTAACACATAGAGAATAATGAAATGCAACAGCTATACTATATGCATATTTGGCTGGTGGAAAGCTCTATGGTTACTGTTTTTGCGTAAAGCCAATTTTTCCCTACTTCAAAGGAATAAATTTAATTACTATCATGGTGGTTGTGAAACATTGAGAATGGTTGACAGCATCCTCAATCCCAATTAAGTAACATCATTAAAACCCATCAAAATTAATTTTGAGTAACATGTTGAGATTCACATGATAATCCAGGTACTAGATACTCAAGATGTCCATAACCGGGGACACGGATAACCATGATTAGTTTGTTACACTCTGCAGAGGTTTGCGCACTTTTCCCCACAAGACTCGATCGCCTCCGTTTGGTTTCTCGCACTGCAGGGTGTTTGAGAAGACGGATGACCGAGACACAGTCTTTCAGAAGCGCTAGCACCTTACGACGGGTAGACCGGTACGCCTACTTTCCCCTACATCTGCTAGTCTGCCACTGTAAGAGTTCGCACAACTTAGTCAACTATGCCAGAGCCCATAATGGCTTGTGGCTGCACACGGAAGTTTCTAGTATGAAAAATCTCATGATCCCTTTGAGCCTGGGTGGCGGTCCAAAGAAAACAGGCAAGTCCTGGTAACCCCAGGTGCCTCAATCCACCCAGATGTGTGTTAGGTTGCCACCTTAGATAACCCTTAATTATAAATCTCACATCTGTCATGGATATCACTCACCCAATCCACGTCTACTGGCATAGCATGACATAATAAGCAAACGTAGAAGTAACTCCCAAAGGTTTGATAATAAACAGGTAATAGGTACTACCTCATCTACTTCCCATCCCACAGTTTAATTAGATCCTAATCATGCAATGTGTGAGGATTGATCTAATGCAATAAAACTGGGTTGTAGAAAAAGGTATGATCAAAGTGTTACTTGCCTTGCTGATGATCCGCGTAACCTAGAGATTCGAAGTAACAAGCGGCACTCCGGGTATTCTATCGCAGACAAACAACAAGCATACAATAAGTACTCATCTAATGCACAGGTAAAACTCAAATAAAAGATCTAACCAGAAAGTTCAACTTAAGAACCCTGGTTTGCAAAAAGAATCAAATCGAACGAAGCAAAAGAAATCAAACGGCGAAAGAAAACAACTTCGTTCTAGTAATCTGGATCTAGGGCAAATTTTTACAGTAGCAAAAACTTGTTTAAGTTGATTATTCGGAAAGAGGGTTTCGAGACGAAACTCCGGGCGCTTGAATCGCCTGATTCCGATAAACGAGCGAAAAGTTATACTAAAACGAAAATCGGATCAGAAATCGCGATCATAAAATAACCGCGGAAAATCCGACGAAAAAGAAAAACGACGAACAGAAATTTTTTAACAGCACGGAAAACGAGGTGGCGGCGAACATCGAAAGGCGCGCGGCTCCGACGGCGGCGGCTGCGGCGGCGGCTAAAGGCGGCGGCGGCTAGGGTTTCGCAGGGGCTGGGCTGGCTCTCTCTCTCTCGCCCGGGCGGGCACTATATAAAGGCCTGGCCGGCGGTTTCCTGGCCGGGTACGGCCTGGAGTTGGTTCCAGTTTTTTTTTATAAATCCGCTCGGAAGAAAAATAAAAAGAAATACTAAACGGACTTCAAAAATTACGAAATAAATTTTACCGGGTTTTTAAAATCAAGCCCGATAAAGTGAACATTTATCTGGGCCCAAACTACAACTTTGAAAAACGCGCATTTTTCCTAAATTCAAATAAAATACCGTAAAACTCCAACATAAAACTTATTTAATTTTTTTATTAAATCCTCAATATTTCTATATTTTGGGAAGGTCATTTTATTCCCTCTCTCATATTTTTGTAATAGAAATAATTGATGATAAAATAAATAAAATCAAATGATCTTGTTTACATAATTTGAGAAAACTCAAATATGTAAATAACGAAATCCCCAACTCTCTCCGCGGGTTCTTGAGTTGCTTAGGATTTTCTAGGATCAAAACCAAAAGCAAAATAAAATATGATATGCATGATGACCTAATGTATAACATTCCAAATTGAAAATTTGGGATGTTACAAACCTACCCCCCTTAAGATGAATCTCGCCCTCGAGATTCGGGTTGTCTAGAAAATAGGTGAGGGTGGTCTTTGAGCAAATCTTCCTCTCACTTCTATGTGGCTTCATCCTCCGTGTGGTGGCTCCACTGAACTTTGCAAAACTTGATAACCTTGCTATGAGTAACTCGGCTGGCAAACTCGAGAATCTTGACTGGTTTCTCCTCATAGGTCAAATTGTTATCCAACTGGATTGCTTCCAATGGCATTGTGTCTCTCAAAGGTATGTCAGCCGTCTCCGCGTGACACTTCTTCAACTGAGAAACGTGAAACACGTCATGCACTCCGGCCAATCCTTCTGGCAATTCCAACTTGTAGGCCACTTCTCCCATACGCTCCAAAACTCGATATGGTCCTACAAATCATGGCGCTAACTTCCCCTTAACTCCAAAACGCTTAATCCCTCGAAGTGGGGATACTCGAAGATAAGCTCTGTCTCTGACTTCGTAAACTGTCTCCGTGTGTTTAGAATCTGCGTAGCTCTTCTGTCTGGACTGGGCTACCTTGAGCCTATCGCGAATCAACTTCACCTTCTGTTCAGACTCCTTAATCAAATCTGGTCCAAACAACTGGCGATCTCCAACTTCGTCCCATGACAATGGTGTCCTGCACCTCCTTCTGTACAAAGCTTCGAAAGGTGCCATCTTCAAACTGGTCTGATAGCTATTATTGTAAGAAAACTCTGCATATGGCAAATTATCATCCCAACTAGATCCATAATCTAGTGCACAAGCTCTCAGCATATCTTCCAAAATCTGATTGACTCTCTCAGTCTGTCCATCTGTCTGCGGGTGAAAAGTTGTACTAAATTCTAGCCTAGTACCCAAAGTCTCATGCAACTACTTCCAGAACTTTGAGGTAAACTGGGTTCCTCTATCTGATACGATGCTCCTCGGAACTCCATGCAAACATACGATCCTGGTCATGTATATCTTTGCCAACTTAGCACTGGTGTAAGTGGTCTTTACTAGGATGAAATGTGCTACCTTCGTCAATCGATCAACTACAACCCAAATCGAGTCATAGCCTGAACGAGTCCTAGGTAATCCCGTGATAAAATCCATGCCTAACTTATCCCACTTCCATTCGGGTATCGGCAATGGTTGCAACAATCCTGCTGGCTTCTGATGCTCTGCCTTTACTCTCTGACATACATCACAAACTGCTACATACTCCGCAATATCCTTTTTCATTCCGGTCCACCAGAAAATATCCTTCAAATCCAAATACATCTTGGTATTTCCTGGGTGAATCGAATACAGTGAATTGTGTGCCTCTTGCAGAATCAACTTTCTGATCTCCGGGTCAATGGGCACGTAAACACGGTCTTCAAACCATAGGGTGTCGTGCTCATCCTCACGAAATCCTTTAGCTTTTCCTTTGCTCAATTTCTCCTTTATAGCGACAATCTCTTTGTCAGTTTTCTGAGCTTCTCTGATTCTATCCATCAAAGTTGACTGAATCTCCAATGCTGCTACATAGCCTCTCGGAACTATTTCTAAACATAGTTCACGAAAATTTTCTGCTAACTTCTTGGGTATTTCTCCCATTATTAACGTATTGACATGGCTCTTACGGCTTAATGCATCAGCTACTACATTATCTTTTCCGGGATGGTAATGTAATTTCATATCATAATCCTTGATAAGCTCCAACCATCTCCTTTGTCTGAGGTTCAACTCCTTCTGCGTGAAAATGTACTTCAAACTCTTATGATCTGTGTACACCTCACAATGATTTCCAATGAGGAAATATCTCCATGTCTTCAATGCATGCACTACGGCTGCTAACTCCAAATCATGCGTAGTGTAATTCAATTCGTGGGGCTTCAGTTGTCGTGAAGCATACGAAACAACTCTTCCTTCCTGCATAAGCACTGCTCCAAGTCCTCGATGTGAAGCGTCGCAATACACCTCATAATCCTTGGTCTGATCTGACAAAATCAACACTGGTGAGGTAACCAAACGTTTCTTCAACTCCTGGAAACTAGCCTCACACTCCTCAGTCCATTTGAATTTAGTATCCTTCTTCAGCAACTCCGTCATAGGCTTCGCGATCTTCAAGAAGTTCTCAATAAATCTCCGGTAGTATCCTGCGAGTCCAAGAAAACTCCGGATCTCTCCAACTGTTGTTGGTGCTTCCCACTTGGTCACGGTTTCAACTTTAGCGGGATCTACTGCTATACCTTCTCCAGATATAACATGTCCGAGGAATCCTACTTCCTTCAACCAAAATTCACATTTGCTGAACTTGGCGTATAGTTGATGTTCTCTGAGCTTTCCAAGTACCAACGCAAATGCTCCTTATGCTCCTCTTCATTCTTCGAATATACCAGGATATCATCAATGAACACTATGACGAACTTATCCAAAAACTCCATAAACACTTTGTTCATCATGTTCATAAAATAGGCAGGCGCGTTAGTCAGACCAAATGACATAACGGTATACTCATACAGCCCATACCTGGTGGTAAAAGCTGTCTTCGGAATATCCTGTTCTCGAATCTTCAACTGGTGGTATCCTGATCGCAAATCGATCTTGGAAAACACTTTAGCTCCTTGCAATCGATCAAACAAATCATTGATCATTGGTAGTGGGTACTTGTTCTTGATTGTTACTTCGTTCAATCCTCGATAGTCAACAACCATCCTTAACGATCCATCCTTCTTCTCCACTAGAAGTACTGGTGATCCCCAAGGCGAAGAACTTGGGCGAATATATCCCTTATCCAGTAACTCCTTAATCTGCTTCTTAATTTCCACCAAATCTTTTGCTGGCATCCTATATGGTCTCTTTGATATTGGCCCAGTGCCTGGCAAAAGCTCAATCAAAAACTCAATATCTCTATCCGGTGGCATGCCTGCCAACTCTTCGGGAAATACATCAGGAAAATCCTTTACCACTGGTACTTCCTCCTGCACAACTCCTGATAAGGAATTTACTTGTGTCCTGTTTCGCGCATGTCGGGATACATACTTGATCCTTCTTCCTTCTGGCGTTGTGTGCAAAATTGTCTTATTGGCGCAATCGATGTTTCCTCCATACATCGACAGCCAATCCATACCAAGAATTACATCCAGACCTTGGGATTCCAAAATAATTAAATCCGTTGGGAAAACATGCCTTTCTATACTTAATGGCACTTGAAAACATCCTTGACTGGCCATGTACTCCGCTCTTGGTGAGCTTACTAGCATAGGTGTTTTAAGAATCCTAGTGGGTAGGCTATACTTTTCTACAAATCCCCTTGATATGTATGAATGCGATGCACCAGTATCAAAAAGAACGAGTGTAGTAAATGATTTAACCAAAAACTTACCTATTACTGCATCGGGCTGAACTTCAACCTCCTCCACATTAACGTGGTTCACCTGTCCCCTATTGAAAGGGTTCGGCTTCTTTCCAGAACTTCCATTGCCGTTTTGTCCTACAGGACAGTCATTTGCATAATGTCCTGGCTTCAAACACTTATAGCAAGTGACGTGGCTCAAGTCCTTCTTGGCTGGGGTTGATGGGGTGCTGCGGTTATGGCCATTGCTTCCTCCATTCCCATTACCATTCTTGGTGCCATTGTGATTGTGCGAGCTACCTACTCCATGGGTATGCTGAAAATGTCCTCCCGGTCTAGGGGTAAAACGTGGCTTCTGCTGAGCTCCTGAATTATACTTTCCTTGTCCATACTTCCTCTTGCGGTTCTCAATTTGCTGCTACTGCCCTTCAATCATAAGAGCACGATCTACCAACTCCTGGTAGTTGTTGAAGGTGGCTACCATCAACTGCATACTCAACTCATCATTCAGTCCTTCCAAGAATTTCTCCTGCTTAGCTGCATCTGTAGCAACGTCATCTGGGGCATAACGTGCTAGCTTACTAAACTCCTCCACATACTGGCCAACTGTTCGTCCTCCTTGGCGCAAGTTACGAAACTCACGCTTCTTCATGGCCATTGCTCCTGCTGAAACATGTGCAGTACGAAAAGCCTGCTGAAACTGGTCCCATGTGACAGTGTCGACTGGGAAGGTGGCTGTGAAATTCTCCCACCAAGATGCTGCGGGTCCTTCTAACTGATGTGCGGCAAACTTCACTTTCTCCACATCTGTGCATACTGTTGTGGTCAACTCTCTAGCTATCTTGCGGAGCCAATCATCTGCTACAATCGGCTCGGTGCTACTAGAAAACACCGGCGGATTCAGCCTAAGAAAACGGGCTAAGTGGTCAACAGGTGGTGGTGGTGGTGGTGGGTTGTTGTTGTTGTTCCCCTGATTCTGATTCTGAACTAGCAACTGCATCAGGGTGTTCTGCTGCTGGATCAACTGGGTGAGCTCCGGTGGAAAGGAAAATCCGGTGTCACGTCTCGGAGGCATCTGAGGGTATAGAAAAGATGAGATATAAGAATAGAGGGGGTCTAAAGGGAAAACACTACCCATATGCACATGAGCAAAAACAAACAATGCACTTCAATCAATCAAACAAAGGCATACAATCGATCTAGCTATCGCAAAAGTGTTCGGACTACTATATTTACATGGTGGACTACTACTACTGATGAGGTGGTCTACTAGAAATATTCTACAGTTGTAGACTCCATGATATCTGCTCCTGCTTCATCCACATAGTCATCCTCGCTACTATCTTGTTCCGAGTCGGTGCCGTCAATGATGATGTAGTCCTCCGGGCTAATCTCCTTGGGTTCTTCGTCTTCATCTATTGGTGTTGGGCCTCCCATAAATATTGCTAGCTTCATAGTTAGGTCGGCATTCTTATCCACCAATACTTCAATTTCTTCTTCATAACCTTCGCGTGTAGCCTTGAGTTCTTCCTCCAGTTCCTTGATTCTAGTCTTAGCCTTCTTCAGATCTATCATGTCGGAGCACATCTGATTCTCCTGGCGTCGAATGTGTTGATTTAACTCCTGGATAAAAGCTGCAATTGATCTATCCTTCCTGGTGCTGATCATCTCCCAGTGTTCATCTCGGCGTCCACAAATCTGGTAGATAGTATCCTTAAGATCCTTGCGGTAGACTTCTCCAATGCGTCCCATGGGGATGTGAGCTGCCATGCTCTTCCCTAGGCTCCAAGTTGGTGCATCAAAAGAAAACTCTATGGGCTCAGTGACTAGCATGAACGTTCTTCCTGGAACTTGAACTTGAATCATCCAGCGCTCTTCTTCAGGTAAAGTGGCGTTGTAGGTTCCCGTGAAGCTTGGTACTCCTATATTCAAGTATCTAGTGACTTCCTTCAAGTGGCGTCCAAAGGGTGTATCTTCATCTGGTTGGGCGAACTTGTTCCTTGCATCCGCCATCCTAAAGAGTAGAAAAGATGAGAAGTCAGAAGAGAACAGAGTGAGTAGTGATCTAGGTCTTTAGTTTAGTGGCCGTGTCCTACAGTCAGCGTGTGCTCTGATACCATCTCTGTAGCGACCAGACCTCAAACAGTCTGATCTCTGTGCTCCGGTGTCATCCCTGGATCAGTAATGCTGACACCACACAGTACTCGGAGGATTTATAGTAGAGTAGCAATCACACACTTATTACATCGAGTGTCTCAAAAGAGAACTTATTACAATAAATATGGCTTAAGGCCATCTAGTAACGATAACAGCGGAAGGCTTGGAAGATAAGTGAGTCCATCAACTCCAACGGCATCACTGAGTATAGAACCACGACCTAAACTCCTCAATCGTCGTCTGAAAAGTCCTGCAACATTAAACGTTGCAGCCCGAAAACGGGTCAGCCACATGGAATATGCTGGCAAGGTAACACATAGAGAATAATGGAATGCAACAGCTATACTATATGCATATTTGGCTGGTGGAAAGCTCTATGGTTACTGTTTTTTGCGTAAAGCCAATTTTTTCCCTACTTCAAGGAAATAATTTAATTACTATCATGGTGGTTGTGAAACATTGAGAATGGTTGACAGCATCCTCAATCCCAATTAAGTAACATCATTAAAACCCATCAAAATTAATTTTGAGTAACATGTTGAGATTCACATGATAATCCAGGTACTAGATACTCAAGATGTCCATAACCGGGGACACGGCTAACCATGATTAGTTTGTTACACTCTGCAGAGGTTTGGCGCACTTTTCCCCCACAAGACTCGATCGCCTCCGTTTGGTTTCTCGCACTGCAGGGTGTTTGAGAAGACGGATGACCGAGACACAGTCTTTCAGAAGCGCTAGCACCTTACAACGGGTAGACCGGTACACCTACTTTCCCCTACATCTGCTAGTCTGCCACTGTAAGAGTTCGCACAACTTAGTCAACTCTGCCAGAGCCCATAATGGCTTGTGGCTGCACACGGAAGTTTCTAGTATGAAAAATCTCATGATCCCTTTGAGCCTGGGTGGCGGTCCAAAGAAAGCAGGCAAGTCCTGGTAACCCAGGTGCCTCAATCCACCCAGATGTTGTGTTAGGTTGCCACCTTAGATAAACCCTTAATTATAAATCTCACATCTGTCATGGGATATCACTCACCCAATCCACGTCTACTGGCATAGCATGGCATAATAAGCAAACGTAGAAGTAACTCCCAAAGGTTTGATAATAAACAGGTAATAGGTACTACCTCATCTACTTCCCATCCCACAGTTTAATTAGATCCTAATCATGCAATGTGTGAGGATTGATCTAATGCAATAAACTGGGTTGTAGAAAAAGGTATGATCAAAGTGTTACTTGCCTTGCTGATGATCGCGTAACCTAGAGATTCGAAGTAACAAGCGGCGCACTCCGGGTATTCTATCGCAGACAAACAACAAGCATACAATAAGTACTCATCTAATGCACAGGTAAAACTCAAATAAAAGATCTAACCAGAAAGTTTAACTTAAGAACCCTGGTTTGCAAAAAGAATCAAATCGAACGAAGCAAAAGAAATCAAACGGCAAAAGAAAACAACTTCGTTCTAGTAATCTCGATCTAGGGCAAATTTTTACAGTACCAAAAACTTGTTTAAGTTGATTATTCGGAAAGAGGGTTTCGAGACGAAACTCCAGGCGCTTGAATCGCCTGATTCCGATAAACGAGCGAAAAGTTATACTAAAACGAAAATCGGATCAGAAATCGCGATCAGAAAATAACCGCGGAAAATCCGACGAAAAAGAAAAACGACGAACAGAACTTTTTTTTAATAGCACGGAAAACGAGGCGGCGACGAACCTCGAAAGGCGCGCGGCTCCGGCGGTGGCGGCGGGCGGCGGCGGCGGCTAAAGGCGGCGGCGGCTAGGGTTTCGCAGGGGCTGGGCTGGCTCTCTCTCTCGCCCGGGCGGGCGCTATATAAAGGCCTGGCCGGCGGTTTCCTGGCCGGGTACGGCCCGGAGTCGGTTCCAGTTTTTTTTTATAAATCCGCTCGGAAGAAAAATAAAAAGAAATACTAAACGGACTCCAAAAATCACGAAATAAATTTTGCCGTGTTTGTAAAATCAAGCCCGATAAAGTGAACATTTATCTGCGCCCAAACTACAACTTTGAAAAACGCGCATTTTTCCTAAATTCAAATAAGATACCGAAAAACTCCGAAATAAAACTTATTTGATTTTTTTTATTAAATCCTCAATATTTCTATATTTTGGGAAGGTCATTTTATTCCCTCTCTCATATTTTTGTAATAGAAATAATTGATGATAAAATAAATAAAATCAAATGATCCTGTTTACATAATTTGAGAAAACTCAAATATGTAAATAACAAAATCCCCAACTCTCTCCGCGGGTCCTTGAGTTGCTTAGGATTTTCTAGGATCAAAACCAAAAGCAAAATAAAATATGATATGCATGATGACCTAATGTATAACATTCCAAATTGAAAATTTGGGATGTTACATGAATTCATCAGCGAGACGAGACCATCGAGCATAAAAGTTATATACTACTTGAACCTCCGATAGCCTGAGAAATAGAATGCAAGAACCAACTACACATTGGGGGTTAGATGGGCTCCTTCTTTAGGTCGTCGAGTGGGGTGTTTCTTCTCTCCTCTTCAGCCTCGCGGTCGACGCCCTTGCAACCATTCTGTACAAAGCTAGGGTTTTTTTGCGAAATTGTACAAAGCTAGGATAGCCGGCCACCTAATAGGCGTGGTTGGTCACCTGATCCCTGAGGATGGTGTCACGCATCTTCAGTATGCGAATGATACCATGATTATGGTGGAGGGCTCGGACCTTGCCATTGTAAATCTTAAATTCCCCCTTCTATATTTCGAGGCCATGTCAGGTCTTAAGATCAACTTTGACAAGAGCGAGGTGGTGGTATTAGGATACTTTGAGGCCGAGCAACAGCAGACTGCGGACAACCTGAATTGCAGGTTACCCACCTTTCCCATAGCGTATTTGGGGATGCCATTGTCTAACTCGAGTGTTCTGCTGAGTTAGTTTGACCCACTTATTGGAAGGGTTGTGTCTCGCGCAGAACCTTGTTGCGGGCGTTTTACTTCCAAAGAAAGTAAGATGGTCCTCATTGACTCCAACCTCTCTTGCCTCCCCATGTATCTCATGGGGTTGTATATCCTTTCAGAGAGGGTTCACAACTCGTTTAATAAAGACATATCACATTTCTTCTATCAAGCGATGAACGGCCGTGAAAAATACCTCATGGTAAAGTGGGTTGACATCTGTATGGCAAAGGACCTGGGAGGGATATGCATCCTAGCTTCTCATCCCATGAATGCGGCCCTCATGCTACGTTGGGTCTGGCAGATCATTCGAGGGGAGGGGGGTTGTGGTTACAACTTCTTCAAGTATTTGCGGGGTTAGCCACTCCATGCATGGTCGCGCATGAAGGGATCCCAGTTCTGGAAGTCCATCCAACGGATCAAGCAGAAGATCCGCCTAGGGTTATCCTTCTCTATCACCAATGGAGAGGGGACTCTATTCTGGCTTTGACCCATAGGTTGGTGGAGTTCCGTTATGTACGGGCTTTCCAAACTTATTTGACATTTGCACGGATCCGATGGTGTTGGTCTCTACAGCTGCCCACAATGGCCATTGGAACGTCTTATTCCGATGGTCATTGGGCAGGTGGAGAGTATAGAGTGGGATAATTTGTGGGCTGCCCTTCCATCGGTGCTCGTGGATTATCAGGACACCGTATCATGGAGTCTTGCACCTTTGGGTGTTTTCTACGTCGTCTCAACATATCATACTTTGTGTCGTAGGCCGACTATTGCCTGGACTACTCCTCTATAGAAAGCACCCTTGAAGATCAAATTTGTGTGGCAATTCTTGAGGGATCGGCTCCCATCTAGGACAAAGGTGCTCATGAGGCACGACCCGGGTAATGGACCGTGCGCTCTTTGTGGTATCCCGGAGACGGGGACCCACATCCTACTCTCTTGCATGTGTTGGAATTTGCTGGTGGGATTTTGGCCCAAAGCCCAACTAAAATTCTGAAATTCTCTTAGCCCATTCATGCACACATGTGAGTGGAGTGAGTGAGGCTAAAGTTTAGTCCCACCTCATAAGTTGAGAGAGAGTTGCACCTCTTTATAAGGTGAGCTCTTCTACCACTTGTATGAGCATGAGAAGAGAAGACCTACATGCGCGCGCCTCCTCCTCGCTCGCCTCGCCACGCCACGCCTCGTCACGACGCGCCGCGGGGTTGCGGGATTGAGCCGAGCCGAGGACAGAGCTATGCACGTTGTCTATATTTTTGCTGCTCGGGAAAAATTAATGAGTCATTAATTAATAATTAACGAACGCGTTAATTACTGAACCGTTTCCAATTCCTGTTGATCGTGACGACTCGGACGTGGGGTTTACTCCCACGACCTACCCGGCCCGCACTATATAGGCAGGCAGACGTCTACCCTAGCCGCTGCCGCTTCGTATGGTTTCTCACCACCGTTCCAGAACATTGGGCCGCCAAGCAAGTCTTGTCCATCCCTCCTTTCGGCGTGCACCGGGAGAAGGGACAGCAGGCCTCCGGAACCCCGCCACTCGTGATCATGTATGGGAGAGGGGCGATCAGGTTTTTGGGGAGCGCACTCGTGCGACTGCTGGCAGTGACGAATTCGCGAACGACGACTTCTTCCCCGACCTCGGCAACCTCATCCTCGACGACATGGGCGACAACATCAACGCCGGCGGTGGTGCACCTGCTGCACCGTATGTGATTCTATCCTTCTTGTTCGAGATCGTGGTAGAATTCATGTTTCTAGTATGTGACGCCCCAAGACCGGAGCTTTAGGTGCCTTCCATGATTGTCGGGTTTCATCATGTGATTTGTTTGGTCTATTGCATTTCATCTTTGCATCATGTGCATGGCATCATGTCATCATGCCATCATGTCATTTCTTTTCTTAACTCAACTAAATAAATGGCATGGATCTTTGATCCATTTAAATAGAGGGTTGAGTGATTTCTCTATATAACATATCCTCCCAATATTATTAGGGAGCTATAATCAATATTCCATTCTTATGGAATCAACCAAACACAATTACATCTTTCTCTTGCCACCAAAACCCCCTTCAAGTTGAAACCCTATCACTAGCTTATTTCTTTCAAATTCAACCATCCATTGTAGGTGACATTTTTCTATCACATAAAAATGTTCACCTTTTCTCTATAAATCATACCCCATGCATACCACCTCCGTGTCAAATTTCAGCTCATTTGGGTTTGGATTGGTTGGGTTCAAAAATGGCTCAAGTTTGAATTAAATTCAAACTTGAATTATTTTTCTATCTCAAAAAATTTGCCAAACCATTTTATTCTATTTGTGCAAGGTTCCAGCGCTCCAAGAATATTTTATTTTCTGAAATATTCTACCTCTAGCCCCTCTTTCTTTTCTCCACATATTTCTGTCGGAGGGAATTAAGAAAAGAAAGATGGGTTAAGAGAGGAGTCCAGCAGAAGCCCCCTCGATCCAGCCCATTTTGTCTATCCTTCCCCGCAGCTGGGCCGGCCTCCTAGGCCCACCAAAGCCCCTCTCCTAACCCTAGCGCACCCCTAGCCCGTTCGATCCCATCTCCCTCGTCTCCCCTTGCGCCACCAGGGTCCCGCGCAGCCCGACTCCTTCCTCCCTCGACACCTCTCCCCTTCCTTCGTTCCTCTCGCCCGTGACCCATCTCCACCCGATCTCCCCCTCGATCTCTCTTCTCGCTCGCAGCAGCCCCACTGCCGTCCCCTCCCTCTGCTCTACCCCGCGCTGCGCCTCCTGCCATGGCCTTCCTTCCTTGCCTCCATGGACGCGAGGGCCGAGCTCGCCGCCCTGCCGCGTCGCCAGGGACGCCGGGCACCACAGCCTGCTGGGCCTCCCCTGCATCGTTCTCGCCGGAGCGCTCCACCACCATCGTCGCCTCCTTGCTCGGGAGAGCAAAGGCTCGATCCCGAGCAGCACGAGCGCTCCGCTTCTCCACCGAAGCTTCTCTGCTGCTGCGCCGTCGCGTCCAAGTCCAGCAAGCCGCCGTCACGCCTTCTAGCCTCCTCTCGCGCCCTGCATCGAGCCGCCCGGGCCGTGCATCGCCAGACGCCATCCCTGCTGCCGGGGAACCTCGGTTCCACCTGTTCCCCGTCTCCGGCGCCGCGCAAGGCCTCCCCCATGCCTCGCTAGCTGCTGCTGCGCCGCCACATTCCTGTTCGACCCTCTGCATCCACCTCCAGCAGCTCTCCCTGCGACCTCTTCGTCACCGCCTCGTGCCGTCCCTACCGACTCCGACCAGGGGCCCCGCCGCTCGCCAAACGTGACATCCGCCTCCTGTTCGTGTTGCATCGTCTCGTTCGCGGGCACTTCTTTGCCACAAGTGCTCCTGACTGAGACCCTCAAGTCATCTACCCGGAGCCCAAGTCCGAAGACTACCATGGACGTATGCCTGGTGTCACTTGGATCCGTCAAGATCGCCAATACCGCCTCGGATTATGACAAGTACCACTACACCTGGAGATGTAACGAGTACCCCTACGGAAGACCCGAACGTCTACGAATCGTGTACGACTACAGCCGGTGTGCATCTTGTCAAGTCCGACTACGACAAACGACTACACGATGGGACGCCAAGTACCACTACGGCCGGAGACCTCGGACCCGCCAAGTACCCCTTCGAGCTATCTAGACCGCAAGCGCCAAGTAACACGACGACCCTCGAAGACTTCGGATTCGACAAGTCCGATGACGCTCTTATACTACTACGTTGCCGAGTCCGGGACCGGCAAGACCGTCAACGCGGAAACGCCGAGTACCTCTACGGAAGACCTGAACGCCTACGGACGTGTACGACTACCATTGCCCGAAGAACCGTGGTTCACAAGCGTCGGGAATGACTACCGTTGAACGTGGATTTGTCAAGTTCCTCGATGACCATGTACCACTACCGCTTTGCGAACAAAAACAACTACTTCCTCACTGAGATGTGTACCACTACTTCCAATACCGTCGCGAGAACGTCTACTTCCACTACTTCCTCTACGACGAACGAGAACCGTCCCGTTTGCACACTTCGAAGGTATAAACCCGAGACGACGTCCGTGAACGAATGCCTGCGATGTTTGAGATGCTCGTGTTTGCACCGTGTCCAATTTGTCACTCGTTTCCTTGTCGCCAACTCGTGGGACACCCGGAATCCGGGAGCGCCCACCATCTTTTGCACGCATCCGCACACTTCTCCTTTGCATCGGTATCTCAATCGAGTTACCGGAACCGGAACGCTGCCGTGGCACCGTTTTCGTTGTCGTTGTCGTGGCACTCATTTCCTTTCCACCACGGTGACAAATGCTTCATAATGCTCTTGTCAACTTTTAATAAAATTTGCATAAACTTGTTCATGTCATCTGCATCATGATAACAACAATTAAAATGTTTAGTTTGTTATTGCATTAAATTACTAAGGCATATGGGGATTTACCGGATTCGTTATTTGTTATATCCGGCCCCATTTAAATTGTTTAGATGGTATAATTTCTTATGCTTCTCCTCTTGCCATGTTTAACGACATTTAATATTGTTGAGTACCTAAACGAGAGAGAACTAAATAATTGATGTGGTGTTTCGTCAATAGGCAACCCGTTGCATATTGAGCTCCACTTAATTTGTAGTTTTGGTTGTTGCATATTGCCATGTCATGCATATTTAAACCGGACATGCATCATACTTGGTTGTGCATCATGCCATGTTATGTGATGTTTGTTTACCATGTTGTTTGCTTTCTTTCCGGTGTTGCTTCTTTGGTTAGTTTCTATAACGTCGCGTTTGTGAGGATCCGTTCGACTACGTCCGTTTGTCTTCTTCTTGGACTCGTTCTTCTTCCTTGCGGGATCTCAGGCAAGATGACCATACCCTCGAAATCACTTCTATCTTTGCTTGCTAGTTGCTCGCTCTTTTGCTATGCCTATGCTACGATACCTACCACTTGCTTATCATGCCTCCCATATTGCCATGTCAAGTCTCTAACCCACCTCGTCCTAGCAAACCGTTGTTTGGTTATATTACCGCTTTGCTTAGCCCCTCTTATAGTGTTGCTAGTTGCAGGTGAAGATTGGAGTTTGTTCCTTGTTGGGATATCACAATATCTCTTATTTAATTAATGCATCTATATGCTTGGTAAAGGGTGGAAGGCTCAGCCTTATGCCTGGTGTTTTGTTCCACTCTTGCCGCCCTAGTTTCCGTCATACCAGTGTTATGTTCCTTGATTTTGCGTTCCTTACGCGGTTGGGTTATGATGGGAACCCCTTGACAGTTCGCCTTGAATAAAACTCCTCCAGCAAGGCCCAACATTGGTTTTACCATTTGCCACCTAGCCTTTTCTTTCCCTTGGGTTCTGCAGACTCAAGGGTCATCTTTATTTACCCCCCCCCCGGGCCAGTGCTCCTCTGAGTGTTGGTCCAAACTAGAGTCCTTTGCAGCGCCCCCTCGGGGAAACTCGAGGTTTGGTTTTAGCTGTACGGAGCGCTCATCCAGTGTGCCCTGAGAACGAGATATGTGCAGCTCCTATCAGGATTTGTCGGCACATCTGGGTGGCTTTGCTGGTCTTGTTTTACCATTGTTGAAATGTCTTGTAACCGGGATTCCGAGTCTAATCGGGTCTTCCTGGGAGAAGGAATATCTTTCGTTGACCGTGAGAGCTTGTGATGGGCTAAGTTGGGACACCCCTGCAGGGTTTTGAACTTTCGAAAGTCGTGCCCACGGTTATGGGCAGATGGAAATTTGTTAATGTCCGGTTGTAGAAAACCTGAAACTTAACTTAATTAAAATGCATCAACCGCGTGTGTAGCCGTGATGGTCTCTTCTCGGCGGAGTCCGGGAGGTGAACACGGTGTTGGAGTTATGCTTGACGTAAGTAGTTTCAGGATCACTTCTTGATCATAGATTCTCGAACGTGCTTTGCCTTCTCTTCTCGCTCTCATTTGCGTATGTTAGCCACCATATATGCTAGTGCTTGCTGCAGCTCCACCTCATACCTTTTACCCTACCTATAAGCTTAAATAGTCTTGATCGCGAGGGTGTGAGATTGCTGAGTCCCCGTGACTCACAGATACTTCCAAAACCAGCTTGCAGGTGCCGATGATATCGTATAGGTGACGCAACCAAGCTAAAGGAGGAGCTCGATGAAGACCTTGTTCGTTGTGTTGTTTTGTTGCAGTTGATTAGTAGTGGAGCCCAGTTGGGACGATCGGGGATCTGTAGCATTTGGGGTAGTCTTCTTTTATTTTGGTTCCGTAGTCGGACCTTGATTGTATCTGATTGTTGTAATGCTTTATTCATGTATTGTGTGAAGTGGCGATTGTAAGCCAACTATGTATCTCTTTCCTTATTCAGTACATGGGATGTGTAAAGATTACCCCTCTTGCGACATTGCTTACAATGCGGTTATGCCTCTAAGTCGTGCTTCGACACGTGAGAGATATAGCCGCATCGTGGGCGTTACATAGTATGTGCCCTAGATGTGATATGTTCATCTATTATGCTAGTTCGCACGGTTAGTTTAATCTCTGTTATTGCTGTCATGATCTATTTTCTATTTATTCGGATTAAATTTCGTAGTAATTTGCTCATATTTCCAATAGCATGGTGGCAAGAGTTCTCTGGAGTTTTGTCTGTGAGGCTCTTGGGTCTGATTGGGAGGACCTGAACCTCGTTGGGTTCCTTTAAACCAAAGCCAACCAGACCGGTAGGAAGAGGCGCCTTTCGGGCTTGTGATTACGTCATTAGTTTGGAAGTTGTGACGGCACGTAATAAGATCATGATTGAGGGGTCTTTCTTAGACGGTCCTTTGATTCGTTCTTCAAATTCCTTGTATTCACCCCGTTGTCTAGGCAGCGCAATCGCGAGCGTCTGGGACTTATGATGGATGCGTTACATGCTACCGCTCGCCGACTATCCTTGCAGTAGGCCCCTTGAGTCTGCGGCCACTTGGTGGTCTTTTTTATACTTCTTCTTATGCTTTCTTTGGGTGTGTTTGTGCTGATGGCACATCACTATTTTATTTCTGTGCACTTGAACTTGTTGTATGGACATGGTGATGGATTGATTTATAAAGCGAGTACATGTTGAGACTTTTAAGATCACACATGAGCATGATAGGCAAGTTCCAACTCTTACCTACACTTTTAGCTCTCCTTGTCTTTTGCACTTCCTGATGCACCAAAAGGATGCTGCCTCCAATTTTGTCATCACGACAAGCATTCCAGCGACATGCATATCAACATTGGAAGAGCTGCATCAGCAATCATGCTAGGAACTTGAGATTTGGATTTATATTTTCATATTTGTGCCAGGCATTGAGATTGGCAACAGGCAACACCATAGGCATCCATCCATCATAAGAACTATGTACTGTTGATAGCATTACGTGTTCATCATTATTATTTAACGTAATACTACAATGCATCATGTTCCCAGCTAATGCGTAACAATAGATTTTATGGAGTACTACTTTTACCTCACAAGAACTGCCAAGGAATTTACTGACATTTATATCGATGATTAGCCGCACATACGGGACATAACCTTGTTTGAATTTCGAAATTTCAGAAGTATACAGTTTCATGGGGGGTGAACCGTCTCACCACCAGATTTACTAAAACATTTGAGAATATCAAATGACAGTAACGTCTCAATGTAAGCTAATCGCAAAAGGATTATATTCTATTAATTCAGAATTCGCTCTGGCAGGTACCTGATAGACCGGCTTATATAAAATGAGAGCTATGTTGTTCCGGAGAACATATAATCAGATGGGTGCCTTTAGATTAGCAGAGCACAGCAAGATGGATGGATGGACACTAAATCAACAGTTCTTCAGAATCGCACATGCTGTATGGCCTTGGATGTTGTCAGTCTTAGGAAACATATGCAGTCTCTAAAGACTAAACTATATACTAGTAGAATACAGATGCACTGGATGCACCGGCCAAAATCTGAGAGGAGTAAAAAACAACTAGACAAAATTAACTAAGCACTTGTTAGGTTGCACTCCAAAGGTTAAGTCAACATATTTACCCTTTTTCAATATGAAAAGTACTGTCATTCATCAGCCCAGGATGGCAGGTGGAAAGCAGAAAGGCCCCCGGAGACCAGACAACAAAAGGGGGTGAAAAGATGGACAATGTCAAAACCACTACCACTACCAGTTTAACAGCGGAGTAGGAAAAAAAGAAAGCGGCCAGTGCAAGTGCAACTATCCCAAATGACCCATCCCAGTCAAAAAGCACTGGCAGCTCGCACAGTGAAAGGGTCGCCCACTAAAACACGGACAGGGATCCGGTGACTTCACTAAGCAAAGTCTCATCGTGACTTTACCTAGGTGAGTGCCATCGGATCAAGATCCAGCGGTCAAGATTGATTCAAATTTTGTACTCAAAACTAAAACTGCCCAGAAAAAATTGAAAAAATTCAGGTAAGTCATACATGTTCCATTCCATATTCTGTGAAATTTTTGTTTCATTTGGATAAACGGTCTATGATTAAATAGGGTTTTATATTTCAAGCTCAAAACACAATTAGCTGCTAAACCATTTATCCAAATGGAACGAAAATTTCCCAGAATATTCAATGGAACATATATGACTTAGCTGAATTTTTTCTAAACAGTTTGAATTTTGAGCATACAATTTAGACCAATCTTGTCCATTAGATCTTGATCCGATGGCCCTCACCTAGGTAAAGTCACGATGAGACTTTGCTCAGTGAAGTCACCAAATCCCTGTCCCTAAAACACATTGTATCACACATCACAATGCACAAAAAGTTGGCAAGCATTGGAGAACTCCAAGTAGAATCCAGGCTCGATGTATTGCAGCAGCAGTAGCAGTAGCTGAAAGTTGAGAGCATGAGCAATGGAGCATAGCAAATACTACAAAGCATAGAAGCAATAATGACACACAGGCAGTGGCGTCCTTGACTGAGCAAGATGCCACTGCATATCAAGGGCACATGAATAGGCCACAGGTTTCAAGCATTGTCACCAGACTTTTCACATACCATGAACCAGAGGGTATAGACAGAAGTTACAGCACTTCAGGTGCAATGCAGTACAACACTGGAATGCAGATGGCACTGCAGCCCAGCCCACATTACAAGAAGTTAAGCTGTGATACAATATCTAGCTAGCTCTACTACATTAGTCTGGCAACTGGCAACAGATGATAAGATCAGGCCCTAGAGGTGGTCATTACAGAATGAGTTGCTAACGGTCACATTGGAGTTTGAGGGATTAGGGTGTAACTCAGCATTACTTCTGTATGTTACACAACCATTGAGGCTACTACAGGCTAACCCTAATTCTTTTTACAACGGAAACAAAGCTAACACGACGGTGCGCGCCTCTACCACGACGCTAAGGTGGAGGGAGCAGAGAGATACATGGTGCTCTCCTTCCTGGAGAATTATCAGTCTAGCTTCACCCACTCGTATCGGCCTGGGAGAGGACAGTCGTTCACAGGATCAAAGTTGTACCTGAAGATTATTAAGCCATGAAACCATGTTGTTAGTGTTATAATCACACTTTTTATCAAGAGCAAAGGCATGAACATATCACGTGTCAAAACCACATTGCACGCTGAGTTGGCATTCTTCACTGCAAAGATATTGAAAGATTTTTTTAATTAGACAAGGTTAACTGACTGAGAGAACCAAACAATGTCGTACTTGTCGATGAAGGCTTGCTGTTGCGGTTGCTCCGCAGCAGAGAAGAACTCATTCATCTCTGCTGAACTTGGAATAATATGGCGCGCTGGAGCTTGCACCCTGCGATGGGAATTCGAGTGGCTCGGTCTTGTTGTGGATCCAGGAGTGCTTATCATTCCCGAGTCCCTAATCAAGCTGCAGGGCGTCGTCTCCCTGGTACCCCTGCTAGCCACAAAACATACATACACACTCAATTTTTAGAAACAACCATAGCGAGGACGCGTAGCAAAAGGGAAAAAAATCACCTGTAACTTAACAGGGTATGCAAAAAGAAGAAAACATATCGATATCATCCGTGGTCATAAAAAAATAAGGAATCCCCCCCTTATGAGTATCCGGGGTTGTTTGGTTCTAACTAGGCCTAGCAATGCCACAATTTGCTACACATTTCTTACCGAACTTGCCTAAGGTTAGTTCAAACAAATTGGGGCCACAAGTTGCCTAACCAAACAGCCCTTCAATCTATCTCATATGCCATATAAAGGCTAGAACACAACCAAAACACAAGGCCCATGGGAAACAAAAAAATGGTTGGGGCTAGGTAACCCCCAAACTCTCAGTGTCACATGAGTAGGCCAGGTTCTCCCCCACCCAGCCAATAACTCCAGCCCCAGCATCCGAAGCTGCTGCCAAAGTTAGGCCGGCCACCAACAGTGGCCCAACAACACACACTGACTTGCACCTGGCTATTATGCTTGGGAGGGCCATGGATGATTTTTAGACACGCGCTGTTCAGATCACGCACATCCACCCTCCAAGTACTGTTTAGGACGTGCATGGGGAGCCCAGGAATGCAGACCCACCACTGTTCAGGACCATGATCCACTGATGCAGTAGTACCATCAGGCCATGGCTAGAGATGCAAACAGCTCCCAGTTGGTGCATGCCATCCCCACCACCACCAAGACACCTTCAAGCTGTGGCATACCTGATGGTGCACCAAAGATGGCAACGAAAATGGCACAGCCTACTGCCTGTCAAGTATTGTTTATCTCCCCCCTCTCTCTCTCTTACCTGCACCCATTGTCCCTTACAAACAAGTGCCCCCACAACGTGGTACTTTGGCTGATGGTGCAATGCAAGTAGCAAGAAAAATGGCGCTATCATAGCATAAACATGCAGGCTAAATGCGGATTTTGACCAGCTTAGGCAGGCGAAGATGCGTACCTACTGCTTACAAGATAATACAATCAAAACATTTGTTAGCTCCTGACAAATACTAAAATGTTTCTGGCCAAAAACTGCAGAAGCTATAGTCTAGCTTAGCCTAAAGCGTTCTTGCTTTCCCTAGCTTGTGCACCAAAAACTGCACACGAATCTCTGGTACAGGGGGATGGGACGACCCCTCCTTCATAGCCCAGGAAGAGGTTTTACCGCGACATGACATTTTTCCCACCTTCCAGAACCCAAAGAAGTGACATGCTAGTAGTAGTAGAGAACCCATCAAGAAATGAGGTCTGAGAAGGGTGGGTGCTTTTGTGGGGATATATGAGAGAAATTTCTTGCAAAAGGCGAGGGCTTTTGGTTGCTAAAAGACTAAAAGATTGGGAGGTCCCTACCACCTCCATTACAACAAGCAAAGAAAAACAGGGGAGAGGCCAGGGGGAAATGGTGGAAAGAACGGGAGGGAAAGGAGGATGATTTTTCCATCCCACTAACGAAAAGGGGGCCAAGGCTACTGGATGAAACCCCACTAAGAGGAGGCCAAATACAGCACTAGTATTGTAATTGAGCTTTGGGGTGCAACAACTTCACTTGAACAAAATCGAAACATAGAAAGAAATTGGGGGTTTCTTGATATAAATTGGCCACCAGGCAAGCATTTCGCTGCTGCTTGGCACTAATTTCTTCAAAATAGGTTACTGAGAAGTGGTTCTTGGAATAAATTTTTGGAATAGCTAAACCCATTACTAGCACCGGAGAGGGCCAGGAAATTAACAGAGCAAAAAAGATTCAACACTCACACTAAAGAAAAGAAAGAAGGAGAAGCACACCGAAATTTAAGCAACAACAGAGAACTATTGCATCGGTCAACTCGCGAAAGAAGAGTTGGGACAGAAAAAATCCCCAATAAACAGCAAAGCTTAATAAGAAAGATATTGGGGAAAATAGCATCGACACCAAATTCGAGCCCCGCACGCAGCACGGATAGAACAAGCCAAATTGACAAGGAAAAATGGAACGAGCCGAAGCGCGAAACAGAAGAAGCAATCCAAAGCTTCTCGGTACGACACAAAACCCTAAACCCTGGCACGGTTATAATCCCCCCGCCGAGAAATAAAACCCCATGAACCGAAGAAAATCGCGGGCGCAGGAGAAGGCTCACCTCCCCATGGCCTCCGGCTCGAGCACGTTCTCCCCGAAGGACACCTCGTCGGCCTCGGCCTCGGCCTCGACACGCTTCGCCGCGGCCGCCCTCCTCCTCGCCGGCGGCGGCGGCGGGGGCAGCTTCTCGAGCTTCCGGCTCCTGAGCTCCAGGTACTCCCCCTGGTCCTTGGCCCCCGGCGCCCCCTGCGGCTGCCTCTGCATCGCGAGCGCCCGCGCGCGGGTGCGGACCCCCAGCGGCGCGGCGGCGACCTCCATGACGGCCACCTCGCCGGAGACCTTGGGCTTGCGCATGTACTTGCCCATGCGCGGCGCGGCCCGGGCTAGGGTTTGGGGCCCCGCTGGGTGCGCTTTGGCGAATTTAAGCGAGGCGCGGGTAAATTGGTAGGCGGAGCGGGGAGCGACGAGGCCCGGGAATAATGGGGGAGGGAGAGGAGGCTTGGTTTGGAGTAGAGGAAGAGGGGGCGAGCGGGGTGGTGGATGGGTGGGTGTTGCTATTTACAGACGGAGGCTTAGGTAAGAGAGAGAGAGAGAGGAGACGAGGGGCGGCTTGCTTTCATTTGGATTTCCTTTTCGGTGGAATCTTATTTTTTATGGTTTCCAGGGAGAGGGATTGGGATTTATTTTTCCTTTTCAATTTGTATTTTCATTTTTACTTGGGGCGCAGGATCTTCTGTGACAGTTTAGGACGGCGGGCTGTGTGCATTTGCTTGTTCACGTTTTTTTTAGGACGTGTCTATCGGGCGGCCGTTGGCCCGCTAGCACTCCCGAGCAGGCATCAGGAAAGGAAAGAATCGGTCCCCTCGATCCCATAAAAGAAAATCTCTCCCTCAGTAGCAACACATGCGCGCCAAGCCAACAAATCACGCGCCCAACGTGGTACCCAGGTAATCATGTGAAAGCAACTAGGATAGAATCTGGACATGTAGTACAAAAATAGAAAAATGAATATGGGCCATCAGATCAGGTATGTATGGCTCTGATTCTAGTGAAGCACCTCAGGCCACTTAATGTACATTTCACGAAAACCCCCCTGATACTCGTTAGATATAAAACTTGACTTTTGCAATAACCACCTCGACTTCCTCATATCCAATCGTTTTGTCCTTGGTAATACGACTATTCTTCAAAGCTGGCAGCGTTGATGACTGCTCTTTTGCAGTACAATCTCAGGTCTTTGTAAAATTAGTTTATTTTCAGATATGCACAGTGGTGATTACCCTCTCCTCTTAGTTGGATATAAAATCTTTGCAAATATTTGCTGCATGAGATCCATGCACATTTAAGTCCTAGTTTTTCAAGAGAGTTGAACATGTTGGTTACAAAAAAACCAACATATATCAAAAATATTTGAGCGCATGAGAAAATTAAACCATCCCATATCAAGCGGAACTACATGCGTACATGTTAACCTGAATGCATGAGAAAATAAAGGACCGAAGTGCCCGCTCAACAGAGTATAGTACATGAGAACACAACACAAAAGGCATACACAGATCTTTTGTAGTACATTCCCAGGTAGACCGCGTATTAAGGACTGATGGTACATTATATCTCAACAAGCATTTGAGTATTCAAGTACATGAGAACACAACACAAGAGGCATACATAGATCGTTTTTACTACATTTCCAGGAAAACCAAGTATTAAGGATTGATGGATGACAGAAAAGATCTATGATCTTGCCTTCCTTTTGTAGTGACTTGCTAATCGACCTTCATCTGCTGGAATAGATGACAACCTCCATGGACTCTATATAAACTTTTTTTTCTCAAGGCGGCTCTATATAAACTTCATCAGTTCAATCCATCTAGTTAAGCACACCAAATAAATATGTGTCTGTTAGAAACATATATCAAACATCATATATTGAGAAGAAAGGAAATCATTATGCCAGCTTTGTACGCCATTTGCCACAACTGACCTAAGAAACAGACGAACACAAACCTTTTTTTTTTGCTGAAAAGAGCTCAACAGCTATTGTTCGGACACTCCAGTAGGCCATGACATATGTAAAATACTACTTCCCTGCATTTCAGATTGAGATGCAACAGCAGAACAACGGAGGCCGAGCCTAGCACTAGTCGACAAGCTCCGATCTGTCCATCATACCGAGAGCAGAAATTGTGTTCTACGTCAAAATCCAAATAGATAGTGAACTCCCATAAATCAATGAAGTGCCACATATTTGCAAGTGTGTAATACATTCCAGTCTTGTTCCAGCAAGCACTTCACATTCAGATACTTCAACAGGTAGTATGTGAGATTAGTTGACAGAATTTCTGTTTCTTGTTATGGAAAATCAACACTGAATAAAGGTCTCTCCCAACTAACTGAAATTGACTCAAAAAAGTGTGAGTACATACTAAACTGAGATTTATTTTTAGCTTGATCGAAAAGTTGTAAGCATATATGCTGGCAATATAGCTATTATGTTGCATTAATGGATTTTCTGTCCTGGGTGATTTCCTTTAGCTCTCTCTATCTATGTATAACATAGTGTGACACTAGCAGGTTAGCTATTGTATTGTTCATGCATTTCTTGCTTAATATAGCCTTTGCTCAAAAACCGTTTTAAGCTTCCAAGCTACTGCTACTCACTATCAAATTGTATCATCTACACTATGTGTCCATATGTTTAAAATTTTAAATGTAGCCATTCATATCATTTCCAAAGATCCAGAATTCTAAATCTTTCTAAATCTCCTCCCAGAGGATACCTTGGTGAAAACAAAATTATACAGTGTTCAACAGCAATCCAACAGATGCTCCTAGCACAAATTTAAAGTGAAAGTTCTTTTTTTCACTGGAAGATCTCAAGTAACTAATTAACTATAAATGAAAATATTATGCACATGATATGGATAGCCGTAGTCAAATCTGAACGAAGGAGTACTTTCTAAGTAAAATGCTCTAGAATTAAATCTGAAATTGGTAGCAGCTTCAGCAGATACCATACCTTAAGACCCAAGATTTCTTCTCTGGCGTCGGTGGGTGGCCGAGCTAGCCGCACAGGAGTAGGGCGCAACGTGTGGAGAATGGCGGGTTGGGGTAGGAAGAAGTACGGGGCGAGGTCGACCTCTAACCGCCGGAGCAGAGTATCCTGAAGTGCTTGTTCGCACAAGGTCGTGGCTTGGAACAGGGCGAGATCCGCCGGAGTAGCACCGGCGGCGACGAGACGACCAGGAGCTGGAACAGCACCTCTACTGGCCGTACTTTCCCAGGTGGGCACCGGATCTGGACCTCCGCCACGGTCGGCAAGCTGGAGGACGATGAGCGAGAGGATTGATCCAGGAGGTGGCCGGCAGTCAAGCTAGATTGAGGAATTTTGGGCTGTGCTGCTGCTATCGGACGAAGGAAGAAGCAGATTATGAAAGAAAAATGAGTACAAGTGGGGGGCTTTTGTGCAAAGAAGCTAGCACGTGTGCTGTCACTTCCATCCACTACAATCTGGACCACTCATCCTGAAACTGATGGCTCAGATAGTTTTTTTCTATTTTTCTACCCGTGGCTGTTTTTCTATGCTAGTCGCGCCCCAATCATGTGCCCTTCCCTCCTCTCTCGAAGCTCTTATGCCCACTGGCCACCAACTTTTTCTTCCCCACGCCCTTACCTGTTTCCACCTTCTTTTTTTCTAGAAAACAAATGGTTTCCTTGGTCTAGATCTCCATCGCCAAAGCTGCCATGGTAGATGAATCAAAGTGAACTAACAACAGATCTGGAACAATTTGCCATGAAAAAAAGGGAAAAGAGTGAGGACAGATCAGAATGTACCGGGTAGCACCAACAAGGGTGAAAGAAGAGGTCATCATTTTCTCCTCCTGTTCAGACCCCCTCCTTGACTTCCCCCTCACCAAATTTCTCTTTACAAAAATAGCTTCTCCATTGTTGAAGAGAGCATAAACAGAGATAAAAAAGGGGAGCTCTTGTACCTGTGCAATTTTAACTGATTTTTTTGCAACTACATCATGGGACAAGCCAACATTTGAAGCATTGTGTGCAACAAAATGCAAAAACTGTGCAATTATATGGGCAAAAATTTACAGCAGCTCCCCCACCCCCATAACCTGCACATGATGCAAAAAAGAAGCCAAAACTAAAAAATTAGATGCATGTAAACACATGAGGATGCCAACTAATGAATAGTTCTTGTGCAACTAAAGGAGTTGAATGCCAACTCATGTGACATTGTTGTGCAATTATTAAAAAAAAGTTGGGAATTCTCCTTAATTGTTCTTGTGCAACTAAAATAGTTGAGGATGCCAACTCATGTGACATTGTTGTGGGACTATAAAAAAAGTTAGGAATGCCAACTCCTGATTGGTTCTTGTGCAACTAAAATAGTTGAGGATGCCAACTCATGTAATATTGTTGTGGGACTATTTGAAAACTCGAGGCTGCCGACTCCCAAATGGTTCTAGTGCAACTATGAAAGTTGAGGATGCCAACTCGTATGATACTGTTGTGCAACTATTTAAAAAGTTGAGGATACCCAGTCCTAATTGATTGTTGTGCAACTAAAAGTTCAGGATGCATCTATGCAAGTTGAGGATACCTCTCCTTGTAGGAGCTGCATCTCCTTCTACAACCATTTTTGGTCTATGAAAAAAGCAAACAAAAAAATTAGTCAAAGCAACCCAATGCATAGAAGAAAAATGAGGAAAAACAATTTATATAAAAAATGCCATGAGGTAAGCAACTCAAGATAACTTTTCAAAGCACACATATAAAACAAAAAAAAAGAATGTGTGCAACTTGATGCACTGTATGGCCAACTGGGCACACATGAGTGTGCAATAAAAAAAATCAGCATACACTAACATGATTTAGGCACTGGAGCCAAAACTAAACTAGCTGTCAACCATGCAACTAGATATCCCTTACCTGTGCAACTGCGTAAGTGTGGCTAAGCCAACTAGGATATGTACTGTTCTGATTTGCAAACTCCTGTACAAACGCATACCCTTGACAACAGGGCACACATGAGTGTGTAATCAAAAATACCACACACACACACACACTGTATGAACATGATTTACATAGTGTATCCATCTGAATACCATTGATTGTGCAACTGGTTAGGCCTCATTGTGCAACTTCAATAGTTGGCTAGCCAACTGAGATTGTATATGTGTCATCCAACTACGTTTGTGTTCCTGTGCAACTATTACAACAAACTAGCCAATTGGTTACTTATATGCATCCAACTTACGAGAAAACAGAGAAACCACACGGATGCACTTACGAGAAAAAGAGAGGTACATAATGCAATGAAGCTCTACAAAGAGTATCATGTTTAACGAGACAATTGCAGTGTAGGCAAGAATAGATGGATCAAAATAGGATCCTGATCCATACTAATAGTGACAAAATTAGAACAACTCACCGTGAAAATCCTACTCAAACCCACCATTAAAATCCTAATCGTCGTAAAAACCCACCATAATCCTAATCACCGTATCTTCTATTGAGCAAGATGTCGAAACGTAGTTGTGCAGTTGCCACCACCTTTAACTACCCATTACCATGTGAGATATACAACTAAAAACTTGCATATATAATGCATTACTAAAGTTGCATCATTTACTAGTAGAGTTGCACCATATAGCACCAAAAATTGGCCAACTACCTTCTTGTGAAACTTGTGAAGTCTCTCTGTGCAACTATATATAATTAAGTGTGCAAACTATTCTACCTCTGGTGAAACTTGTAATACCTCTCTGTGCAACTAACCATGCCAAATTTAGAATTGCATATCACTCAATACAAAAAAGAGGCATCGAACTGGATCGATCTCTACCTCCTATGAGAGCTACCATAACGACAAATGCAGTCTAAGCGAGAAATAGATGGATCAACTTGCATCAACTACAGATCCGTGAGTTTGAAAAGTTGGATCGAAATCATACAAACAATGACAAAAAATCTTTAGAACTTCAATTGTTTTTATAGCCTTACATCACTACCAAAACAACCTTGGATCTGTTCATCTAAGAACATTTTCAGTTCATTAGTTTCTTATTTGTTATGATGTAACCCAATGAATGTTCAAATCAATGTTGGAGTAAGAGAAACACTACCAAATCAATCAGCCAGCTGGATTGATTACTCCATGTATCACCACTGTGCTAATTAAGCATCCAAGTGAAAACAACTCCAAGGTCCAAGCAATAGGCAACACATGCATATCCTTCTATCACGAGAGCCCAATCTGAATTGCAAGTAGCCAAGTACTACTGTACTAGTAAGTAGAAGCAGACCTCGTATGATGGCGTTGACCCGAGATTGGATCTGGTAGGGGAGAGAGCAGCGTGATGATTGGGAAGGATGCCGTGATGTGCTGGCCATCGTTCTTGGCCACACCCCACACGCCGCCCTGGACACCAGCCAGTCCGTCGTCCTTGGCCCCGCCATCCACATCAGCAACATCGACTATGGGGAGGAAGTGGAGGAGAAGGGCGACGCCATAGGAAGAAGGGCAGGAGAGAGGTGGCGCCATGGGGAGGAAGGGGAAGGGTAGGGCAGCGCCATGGGGAGGAAGGGGAAGAGTAGGGCGGCGCCATGGGGAGGAAGGGTAAGAGAGGCACGGCAGGGGAGAAGCGGCGGGGGCGCTGCGGCGGAGAAATTGGTCGAGAAAAGGGACGAGACGATAAGGGTGTGTCGCGTGGCAAGTCTCTCCCCCGACCAGGTAGCACCTGCAAGTGGTACTCGCGACAACACTAGCGAGACCGTGCAGCTAGGAGCCGGCCGCTTGTTCTATCGAAATAGTGCGCGTGCACTTTTAAGGATTTGGGTTTTTTTAACACAGTACAGACGCAAGCGCTCATACATACGCGCATACACTCACGTCTATAACGCACACAAGCATTTGTTACCCCTATGAGTGTTGGGAATGTAGCATGCAATTTCAAAAAAAATTCTTACAATCACGCAAGATCTATCTAGGAGATGCATAACAACGAGAGGGGGAGAGTGTGTCCATGTATCCTCGTAGACCGAAAGGGGAAGCGTTAGGTTAACGCCATTGATGTAGTCGAATATCTTCACGATCCAACCAATCCAAGTACCGAACGTATGGCACCTCCGTGTTCAGCACACGTTCAAATCGATGACGTCTCTCGAACTCTTGATCCAGCAGAGGGTCGAGGAAGAGTTCCGTCAGCACGACGGCGTGATGATGGTGATGGTGATGTGATTCACGCAGGGCTTCGCCTAAGCACTACGGCGCTATGAACGAAGGAGTAAACTGTGGAGGGAGGCACCGTACACGGCTAAGAGAACTATTGGTGTGCCTTTGGGGTGCCCCCGCCCCCGTATATAAAGGAAGGAAGGAGGAGGAGGCCAGCCAGGGGGCGCGCGCCATGGGGGGAGTCCTATCAGGAGTAGGATTCGCCCCCCTTTTTTTCTTTCTTCCATCGGAGGAAAAAAGAAGGAGAGGGAGAGGGAAAGGGGGGGGGCCTCCTTCTTGTCCTATTTGGACTCTCTAGGAGGGGGCACGTGCCACCCCCCTCCCGCGGGCTTCCCTCTCTCTCCCTTAGGCCCATGTAGGCCCAACACTTCCCCGGAGGAGGTTCCGGTAACCCCTCGGTACTCCAGAAAAAATACCCGAATCACTCGGAACTATTCTGATGCCCGAATACTACCTTCCAATATATGAAACTTTACCCCTCGACCATTTTGAGACTCCTCCTCATGTCCGTGGTCTCATCTGGGACTCCGAACAAACTTCGGTCACCAAAACACATAACTCATAATACAAATCATCACCGAACGTTAAGCGTGCGGACCCTACGGGTTTGGGAACTATGTAGACATGACGGAGACACATCTCCGGTCAATAACCAATAGCGGAACCTGGATGCTCATATTGGTTCCTACATATTTTTCGAAGATCTTTACCGGTCAAACCGCATAACAACATACGTCATTCCCTTTGTCATCGATATGTTACTTGCCCAAGATTTGATCGTTAGTATCATCATACCGAGTTCAATCTTGTTACCGGCAAGTCTCTTTACTCGTTCTGTAATGCATCATCCCGCAACTAACTCATTAGTCACATTGCTTGCAAGGCTTATAGTGATGTGCATTATCGAAAGGCCCAGAGATACCTCTCCTATACAAGGAGTGACAAGTCATAATCTTGATCTATGCCAACCCAACAAACACCTTCTGAGACACCTGTAGAGCATATTTATAATCACCCATTTACGTTGTGACGTTTGATATCACACAAGGTGTTCCTCTGGTATCCGGGAGTTGCATAATCTCATAATTAGAGGAATATGTATAAGTCATGAAGAAAGCAATAGCAATAAAACTAAACGATCATTATGCTAAGCTAACGAATGGGTCTTGTCCATCACATCATTCTCTAATGATGTGATCCCGTTCATCAAATGACACCACATGTCTATGGTCAGGAAACTTAACCATCTTTGATTAACGAGCTAGTCAAGTAGAGGCATACTAGGGACACTTTGTTTTGTCTATGTATCCACACATGTACTAATTTTTCGGTTAATACAATTCTAGCATGAATAATAAACATTTATCATGATATAAGGAAATATAAATAACAAATTTATGATTGCCTCTAGGGCATATTTCCTTCAGTATCCTACTTGCACTAGAGTCAATAATCTAGATTACATAGTAATGATTCTAATACCCATGGAGTCTTGGTGTTGATCATGTTTTGCTCGTGAAAGAGGCTTAGTCAACGGGTCTGCAACATTCAGATCCGTATGTATTTTGCAAATCTCTATGTCTCCCTCCTTGACTTGATCGCAGATGGAATTGAAGTGTCTCTTGACGTGTTTGGTTCTCTTGTGAAATATGGATTCCTTCGCTAAGGCAATAGCTCGAGTATTGTCACAAAAGATTTTCATTGGACCCGATGCACTAGGTATTACACCTAGATCGGATATGAACTCCTTCATCCAGACTCCTTCATTTGCTGCTTCCGAAGAAGCTATCTACTCTGCTTCACACGTAGATCCCGCCACGACGCTCTGCTTGGAACTGCACCAACTTACAGCTCCACCATTCAATATAAATACGTATCCGGTTTGCGACTTTTAGTCTTCCGGATCAGTGTCAAAGCTTGCATCGATGTAACCATTTACGACGAGCTCTTTGTCACCTCCATAAATGAGAAACATATCCTTAGTACTTTTCAGGTATTTCAGGATGTTCTTGACCGCTGTCCAGTGATCCAATCCTGGATTACTTTGGTACCTCCCTGCTAAACTTATACCAAGGCACACACTAGGTCTGGTACACAACATTGCATACATGATAGAACCTATGGCTGAAGCATAGGGAATGACTTTCATTTTCTCTCTATCTTTTGCAATGGTTGGACATTGAGTCTGACTCAACTTCACACCTTGTAACACAGGAAAGAACCCTTTCTTTGACTGATCCATTTTGAACTTCTTCAAAACTTTATCAAGGTATGTGCTTTGTGAAAGTCCAATTAAGCGTCTTGATCTATCTCTATAGATCTTGATGCGCAATATATAAGCAGCTTCACCGAGGTCTTTCATTGAAAAATTCTTATTCAAGTATCCTTTTATGCTATCTAGAAATTCTGTATTATTTCCAATCAACAATATGTCATCCACATATAATATTAGAAATGTTACAGAACTCCCACTCACTTTCTTGTAAATACAGGCTTCTCCAAAAGTTTGTATAAAACCATATGCTCTGATCACACTATCAAAGCGTATATTCGAACTCCGAGAGGCTTGCGCCAATCCATAAATGGATCGCTGGAGCTTGCACACTTTGTTAGCACCTTTAGGGTTGACAAAACCTTCTGGTTGCATCATATACAACTCTTATTTAAGAAATCCATTAAGGAATGCAGTTTTGACATCCATTTGCCAAATTTTATAATCATAAAATGCGGCAATTGCTAACATGATTCGGACAGACTTAAGCATCACTTCGGGTGAGAAGGTCTCATCATAGTCAACTCCTTGAACTTATCAAAAACCTTTCGCAACAAGTCGAGCTTTGTAGACAGTGACATTACCATCAGCGTCAGTCTTCTTCTTGAAGATCCATTTATTCTCTATGGCTTGCCGATCATCTGGAAAGTCAACCAAAGTCCACACTTTGTTCTCATACATGGATCCCATCTCAGATTTCATGGCCTCAAGCCATTTTGCGGAATCTGGGATCATCATCGCCTCCTCATAGTTTGTAGGTTCATCATGGTCAAGTAACATGACTTCCATAACAGGATTACCGTACCACTCTGGTGCGGAACGTACTCTGGTTGACCTACGAGGTTCGGTAGTAACTTGATCTGAAGTTTCATGATCATCATCATTAACTTCCTCACTAATTAGTGTAGGCATCAACGGAACTGATTTCTATGATGAACCACTTTCCAAATCAGGAGAAGGTACAATTACCTCATAAAGTTCTACTTTCCTCCCACTCACTTCTTTCGAGAGGAACTCCTTCTCTAGAAAGGTTCCATTCTTAGCAATGAATACATTGCCGTCGAATCTGTGATAGAAGGTGTACCCAATAGTTTATTTGGGTTTCCTATAAAGACACATTTCTCTGATTTGGGTTCGAGCTTATCAGGTTGAAGCTTTTCACATAAGCATCGCAACCCTAAACTTTAAGAAATGATAGTTTAGGTTTCTTGCCAAACCATAGTTCATATGGTGTCGTCTCAACGGATTTAGATGGTGCCCTATTTAACATGAATGCAGCCGTCTCTAAAGCATAACCCCAGAATGATAGCGGTAAATCGGTAAGAGACACCATAGATCGCACCATATCTAATAAAGTATGGTTACGACGTTCGGACACACCATTACACTGTGGTGTTCCAGGTGGCGTGAGCTGCGAAACTATTCCACATTGTTTCAAATGAAGAACAAACTCATAACTCAAATATTCACCTCCACGATCAGATCGTAGAAACTTTATTTTCTTGTTACGATGATTTTTCACTTCACTCTGAAATTATTTGAACTTCTCAAATGTTTCAGACTTATTTTTTATTAAGTAGATATACCCATATCTTCTCAAATCATCTGTGAAGGTCAGAAAATAATGATACCCGCTGCGAGCCTCAACACTCATTGGACCGCATACATCAATATGTATTATTTACAGTAAGTCAATGGCTCGCTCCATTGTTCCGGAGAATGGAGTCTTAATCATATTGCCCATGAGGCATGGTTCACAAGCATCAAGTGATTCCAAAAGTCCATCAGCATGGAGTTTCTTCATGCGCTTTACACCAATATGACCTAAACGGCAGTGCCACAAATAAGTTGCACTATCATTATTAACTTTGCATCTTTTGGCTTCAATATTATGAATATGTGTATCACTACAATCGAGATTCAACAAAAATAGACCAATCATCAAGGGTGCATGACCATAAAATATATTACTCATATAAATAGAACAACCATTATTCTCTAATTTAAATGAATAACCGTCTCGCATCAAACAAGATCCAGATATAATGTTCATGCTCAATGTTGGCACCAAATAACAATTATTCAGGTCTAAAACTAATCCCGACGGTAGATGTAGAGGTAGTGTGCCGACGGCGATCACATCAACCTTGGAACCATTTTCGACACGCATTGTCACCTTGTTCTTAGACAATCTTCGCTTAATCCATATCCCCTATTTCGAGTTGCAAATATGAGCAACAGAACCAGTATCAAACACCCAAGCGCTACTACGAGCATTAGTAAGGTACACATCAATAACATGTATATCAAATATACCTTTCACTTTGCCATCCTTCTTATCCGCCAAATACTTGGGGCAGTTCCACTTCTAGTGACCAATCCCTTTGTAGTAGAAGCACTCAGTTTCAGGCTTAGGTCCAGACTTGGATTTCTTCCCTTGAGCAGAACTTGCTTGCTGTTCTTTTTGAAGTTCACCTTCTTCCCTTTTCCCTTTTTCTTGAAACTAGTGATCTTGTTAGCCATCAACACTTGATGCTCCTTCTTGATTTCTACCTCTGCAGTCTTTAGCATTGCGAAGAGCTCGGGAATTGTCTTTTCCATCCCTTGCACATTATAGTTCATCACGAACCCTTTATATCTTGGTGGCAGTGATTGAAGAAATCTGCCAATGACACTATCATTAGGAAGATTAACTCCCAGCTGAGTCAAGTGGTTATGGTACCCGGACATTCTGAGTATGTGTTCACTGATAGAACTATTCTCCTCCATTTTGCAGCATTAGAACTTGTTGTAGACTTCATATCTCTCAACTCAGGCATTTTCTTGAAATATTAACTTCAACTCCTGGAACATCTCATATGCTCCATGATGTTCAAAACGTCTTTGAAGTTCCGATTCTAAGCCATAAAGCATGGCACACTGAACTATCGAGTAGTCATCAGCTTTGCTCTGCCAGACGTTCATAACATCCAGAGTTGCTCCTGCAGCGGTTCTTGCACCTAGCGGTGCTTCTAGGACATAATTCTTTTGTGCAGCAATGAGGATAACCCTCAAGTTATGAACCCAGTCCATGTAGTTGCTACCATCATCTTTCAACTTAGCTTTCTCTAGGAACGCATTAAAATTCAACGGAACGGTAGCACGGGCCATTGATCTACAACAACATAGATATGCAAAAACTATCAGGACTAAGTTCATGATAAATTAAATTTGAAAGGGATCGAGAAGAGGTGTCTAGAGGGGGGTGAATAGACACTTAGCAAAGAAAAGTGCAGTTTTTAATTTCTTCAAGTTGAGGTGGAGTATTAGCACATGTTTAAACATTCACAATACATATCAAGCAAGCATGGCAAGAGTATATGGGTAGCGGAAAGTAAAGCATGCAACTTTGCAAGAATGTAAAGGGATGGGATTGGAGTTTGCAAACGCAATTGGAGACACGGAGATTTTTGGCATGGTTCCAATAGGTGGTGCTATCGTACATCCACGTTGATGGAGACTTCAACCCATGAAGGGTAACGGTTGCGCGAGTCCACGGAGGGCTCCACCCATGAAGGGTCCACGAAGAAGCAACCTTGTTTATCCCACCATGGCCATCGCCCACGAAGGACTTGCCTCACTAGGGGAGATCTTCACGAAGTAGGCGATCTCCTTGCCCGTACAAACTCCTTGGTTCAACTCCACAATCTTGACAGAGGCTCCCAAGTGACACCTAACCAATCTAGGAGACACCACTCTCCAAAAGGTAATAGACAATGTGTTGATGATGAACTCCTTGCTCTTGTGCTTCAAATGATAGTCTTCCCAACACTCAACTCTCTCTCATAGGATTGGATTTGGTAGAAAGATGATTTGAGTGGAAAGCAACTTGGGAAGGGCTAGAGATCAAGATTTATGTGTTTGGAATGGAATATCTTGACCTCAACACAAGTGTAGGTGGTTCTCTCTCAGAAAATGTATGATGGAAGTGTAGGCATGTTCTAATGGCTCTCTCCATGAATGAAGAGTGCGTGGAGGGGTATGTATAGCCTCCACATAAAATCTAACCGTTATACACAATTTACCAAACTCGGTGGGACCGAATCAGAAAACTCGGTCAGACCGATTTAGTTCATAATGTGACTGTTAGGAGTTTCGGTGGGACCGATATGATCAACTCGGTAGGACCGATGTGCTAGGGTTAGGGTAAAGCCTCATCTCGGTTTGACCGATTAAACAAACTCGGTGGGACCGATTTGGGTAATAAGTGAAACAGAGAGTTGGCCAAGCAAACTCGGTGAGACCGATTGCATATTTCGATGGGACCAAAATTATTGTAATAGGCAACAGAGATTTTGCAAGCCCATCTTGGCGAGACCGAGATCCCATCGGTGAAACCGAATTGGTTAGGGTTTTTGGCAGTGGCTATGTCAATAGAACTCGGTGGCGCCAGATAGAAAGTTTCGGTAGGGCCGAGTTTGTCTTTTGGTTTGGGACAAATGTGGGTGTGAGAAAGTGGTTGAGGGCTTTGGAGCATATCACTAAGCACTTTGAGCAAGCAAGCCATCAAGCAACAGCTCATCCCCTTTTAATAGTATTGGCTTTCCTATGGACTCAATGTGATCTTGGATCACTAAAATAGAAAATGTAGAGTCCAGAGCTTTGAGCTTGAGCCAATCCTTTGTCCTCATCATCTTGAAGAGGTTCCACATCCTCTAGTCCATGCCACTCCATTGTTGTACTTATCTGAAACATACTAGATGAAAACATTAGTCCAACAAGAGATATGTTGACAATAATTACCAAAATCACCCAGGGAGCACTTGTGCTTTCAAAAGTTCAATTAATCATATTACTTAAGAACTCACACTTAGATAGACATCGCTCTAGTCATCTAAATGATCACGTGATCCATAGCAACTAAACCATGTCCGATCATCACGTGAGATGGAGTGTTTTCAATGGTGAATATCACGATGTTGATCATATCTACTATATGTTTCACGTTCGACCTTTCGGTCTCAGTGTTCCGAGGCCATATCTGCATATGCTAGGCATAAAGGATAAACATCACATGCAATCAATATAAGTGATATGATATGGCCATCATCATCTTGTGCCTTTGATCTCCATCTCCAAAGCACCGTCATGATCACCATCATCACCGACTTGACACCTTGATCTCCATCGAAGCATTGTTGTCGTCTCGCCAACTATTGCTTCTACGACTATCGCTACCGCTTAGTGATAAAGTAAAGCAATTACATGGCGATTGCATTTCATACAATAAAGTGAACCATAAGGCTCATGCCAGTTGCCGATAACTTTTACAAAACATGATCATCTCGTACAACAATTTATATCTCATCACGTCTTGACCATATAACATCACAACATGCCTTGCAAAAACAAGTTAGACGTCCTCTACTTTGCTGTTGCAAGTTCTACATGGCTGCTACGGGCTTCTTTCAAGAACCGTTCTTACCTACGCATCAAAACCACAACGATTTTTTGTCAAGTGTGTTGTTTTAACCTTCAACAAGGACTGGCCATAGTCAAATTCGATTCAACTAAAGTTGGAGAAACAGACACCCGCCAGCCACCTGTGTGCAAAGCACGTCGGTAGAACCGGTCTCATAAACGTGGTCATGTAATGTTGGTCCTGGCCGCTTCATCCAACAATACCGCCGAATCAAAATAAGACGTTGGTGGTAAGCAGTATGACTTTTATCGCCGACAACTCATTGTGTTCTACTCGTGCATATCATCTACACATAGACCTGGCTCTGATGCCACTGTTGGGAACGTAGCATGCAATTTCAAAAAAAAAAATCCTACGATCACGCAAGATCTATCTAGGAGATGCATAGCAACGAGAGGGGGAGAGTGTGTCCACGTACCCTCGTAGACCTAAAGCGGAAGCGTTAGGTTAACACGGTTGATGTAGTCGAATGTCTTCGTGATCCAACCGATCCAAGTAATGAACGTATGACACCTCCGTGTTCAGCACACATTCATCTTGATGACGTCCCTCGAACTCTTGATCCAGTAGAGGGTCGAGGGAGAGTTCCTTCAGCATGACGGCATGGTGACGGTGATGGTGATGTGATCCGCGCAGGGCTTCGCCTAAGCACTACGACGCTATGACCGGAGGACTAAACTATGGAGGGGGGCATCGCACACGGCTAAGAGAACTATTGATGTGCCTTTGGGGTGCCCCCCGCCCCCGTATATAAAGGAGGGAAGGAGGAGGAGGCCGGCCAGGGGGCGCGCACCATGGGGGGGTCCTACTAGGAGTAGGATTCGCCCCCCTTTTTTTCCTTACTTCCACCGGAGGGAAAAGGAAGGAGAGGGAGAGGGAAATGGAAAGGGGGGCCACACCCCCTCCTCCTTGTCCTATCCGGACTCCCTAGGATGGGGGACGCACGCCACCACCCCCGCCCCCCACGGGCTTCCCTCTCTCTCCCTTAGGCCCATGTAGGCCCAACACTTCCCCGGGGGCTTCCGGTAACCCCTCGGTACTACGGAAAAATACCCGAATCACTCGGAACCATTCTGATGCCCGAATACTACCTTCCAATATATGAATCTTTACCTCTCAACCATTTGAAGACTCCTCGTCATGTCCGTGATTTCATCCAGGACTCCGAACAAACTTCAGTCACCAAAACACATAACTCATAATACAAAATCATCACTAAACGTTAAGCGTGCGGACCCTACGGGTTCGAGAACTATGTAGAGATGACCAAGACACATCTCCGGTCAATAACTCTCTCCGTGGGTCCTTGAGTTGCTTAGGATTTCGAGGATTGCGGAACGGAAATGCAATAAATCATGATATGCATGGATGATCTATGTATAACATTCCAAATTGAAAATTTGGGATGTTACAAACCTACCCCCCTTAAGATGAATCTCGCCCTCGAGATTTGGGTTGGCTAGAAAATAGGTATGGGTGGTCCTTGCGGAGATCATCCTCTCGTTCCCAGGTAGCTTCATCCTCGGTATGGTGGCTCCACTGGACTTTGCAAAACTTGATAACCTTACTGTGGGTGACTCTGCTGGAAAACTCAAGAATCTTAATTGGCTTCTCCTCGTAAGTCAAATCACTGTCCAACTGAATCGCCTCCAAGGGTACTGTATCTCTTAATGGTATATCCGCCATCTCAGCATGACACTTCTTCGGCTGTGAAACGTGGAACACATCGTGGACTCCTGACAATCCCTCAGGTAACTCCAACTTGTAGGCAACTTCTCCCATCCGTTCCAAAATGCGATACGGTCCTACAAATCTCGGGGCTAACTTTCCTTTAACTCCAAAACGTTTTACTCCTCGCAAGGGCGATACTCGCAGATATGCTCCATCTCCAATTTCGTAGGTTACCTCCTTGCGTTTTGAGTCTGCATAACTCTTCTGCCTGGACTGAGCAATCTTCAGTCGGTCTCGGATCAATTTTACCTTCTCCTCAGATTCTTTAATCAAGTCTGGTCCAAACAACTGTTGGTCTTCTACCTCATCCCACATCAACGGTGTTCTGCACTTGCGTCCATACATGGCTTCAAACGGTGCCATCTTCAAACTGGTTTGGTAGCTATTGTTGTATGAGAACTCTGCATACGGCAAATTGTCATCCCAACTAGATCCATAATCTAGCGCACAGGCTCTCAACATGTCCTCCAAAATTTGATTGACTCTCTCAGTCTGTCCATCTGTTTGCGGGTGAAACGCTGTACTGAACTCCAATCTCGTTCCCAGAGTCTGGTGTAACTGATGCCAAAACTTTGAAGTAAACTGTGTTCCTCGATCCGATATGATGGTCCTCGGAACTCCATGCAGACATACGATCCTGGACATATATATCTTGGCCAACTTTGCACTTGTATAGGTGGTTTTTACTGGGATGAAGTGAGCTACTTTGGTCAAACGATCAACTACTACCCATATGGAATCATATCCTGCTTTAGTCCTGGGTAATCCGGTGATAAAGTCCATGCCAAGTTTATCCCACTTCCGTTCGGGTATCGGCATAGGCTGTAACAGTCCTGCTGGCTTCTGATGTTCTGCCTTAACTCTCTGACATACATCACATACGGCTACATACTCGGCAATATCCTTCTTCATACCAGTCCACCAGAAACGTTCCTTCAAATCCAAATACATCTTGGTGTTTCCGGGGTGTATCGAGTATGGTGAGTCATGGGCCTCTTGAAGTATTAACTTCCTGATCTCCTGGTTATTGGGCACATAAACTCGGTCCTCAAACCATAGGGTATCGTGCTCATCTTCACGAAAACCTTTGGCTTTTCCTTTGCCCATCTTCTCCTTTATCTCGGCAATCTCTTTATCATCGTTCTGAGCTTCCTGAATCTTGTCCAGCAATGTCGACTGAACCTCCATTGTGGCAATGAACCTTCTAGGTACAATCTCTAATCGAAGTTCCATGATGGCCTTTGCTAATTCATTCGGCAGTCCTTTACTTTCAAGGATATTAGCATAACTCTTCTGACTCAATGCGTCTTCTACGACATTGGCCTTTCCTGGATGATAGTGTAGCTTCATGTCATAATCTTTTATAAGCTCCAACCATCTCCTCTGCCTAAGGTTCATCTCCTTCTGGGTGAAGATGTACTTCAAACTCTTGTGATCCGTGTACACATCACAACGGTTTCCAATAAGGTAATGTCTCCAAGTCTTCAACGCATGCACTACGGCCGCTAGCTCCAAATCATGCGTAGCATAATTTAACTCATGAGGTTTTAGTTGTCGTGAGGCATACGAAACAACTCTTCTGTCCTGCATAAGCACACATCCAAGTCCTAAGCGAGAGGCGTCGCAATACACTTGGAACTCCTTATGTATATCTGGCAGTACTAGCACTGGGGCTGTAGTCAAACATTTTTTCAACTCCTGGAAACTTGCTTCACAATCTTCTGTCCATTTAAACTTGGTATCCTTCTTCAACAGTTCAGTCATTGGTTTTGCAATCTTGGAAAAATTCTCAATGAATCTCCGGTAGTATCCTGCGTGTCCAAGAAAACTGCGGATCTCGCTAACTGAGGTGGGTGCCAACCATTCAGTGACTGACTGAACCTTGCTGGGGTCTACTGCTATACCTTCTCCTGATATAACATGTCCAAGGAATCCGACTTCCTTTATCCAAAACTCGCATTTGCTAAACTTAGCATACAACTGGTGTTCCCTGAGCTTCTCGAGAACTAAACGCAAATGCTCTTTGTGCTCCTCCTCGTTCTTCGAGTATACCATGATATCATCAATAAACACCACAAAAAACTTGTCCAAATACTCCATGAACACCTTGTTCATCATGCTCATGAAATAGGCAGGGGCGTTAGTCAGTCCAAACGACATGACCGTGTACTCGTATAATCCATATCGTGTTGTGAACGCCGTCTTTGGTATGTCCTTCTCTCGTATCTTCAACTGATGATACCCTGATCGTAAATCGTTCTTTGAGAACACTTTAGCTCCTTGCAACTGATCAAACAGATCGTTGATCATCGGCAGTGGTTACTTGTTCTTTATTGTCACTTCATTCAAGGCTCGGTAATCAACAACCATGCTTAGGGATTTATCCTTCTTCTCAACCAAAAGTACTAGGGCTCCCCAAGGTGATGAACTTCTTCGGATGTATCCTTTCTCCAATAACTCCTTGATTTGTTTCTTAATTTCTTCCAGATCATTTGCGGGCATACGATAGGGTCTCTTGGATATTGGTCCTGTACCTGGCAACAGCTCTATCAAAAACTCAATGTCTCTGTCCGGTGGCATGCCTGGTAACTCCTCTGAGAAAACATCCGGGTAATCCTTTACTACCGGCACTTCCTCCTGAACAACTCCCGTAAGGGCATTCACTTGGCTCCTTTTTGGCACATGCCTAGACACATACTTAATCCTTTTTCCCTCTGAGGTGGTGAGATAAATCAACCTACTCGCACAGTCAATGCTTCCTCCATACTTTGACATCCAGTCCATACCCAATATCACATCCAATCCTTGCGACTCTAAGATAATTAGGTCGGACGGAAACACATGTGTGCCAATGGTTAAGGGTATCTGGTCACACCATCGGCTAGCCATACATTCTGCACCGGGTGAACTCACTAAAAGAGGGGTCCTAAGGGTTTGGGTTGGTAGTTTATACTTATCCACGAATCCCCTTGATATGTATGAATGCGATGCACCAGTATCGAAAAGAACAAGAGCGGTAAATGACTTAACCAAAAACTTACCTATTACCGCGTCCGGCTGCTCTTCAGCCTCCTCCACGTTAATGTGGTTCACTTGTCCTTTGTTGAATGGATTGGGATTCTTCCCAGCGCTTCCATTTCCGTTTCCATTCCTTCCTTGGGGGCAATCATTGGCATAGTGCCCTGTCTTCCCGCACTTAAAACAGGTAACCTGACTTAAGTCTCTTTTGGCGGGAGTGGACGGGTTGGAGCGGTTCTGATTGTTGTTAGCTCTGTTCCCATTCCCATTCTTAGCACCACTGTGGTTATGTGATCCTCCTCCGGTGTGGTTGTGACCTCCATGGTTGTGAACAAGTCCTCCCGAGTTCGGGGTTAGGCGAGGCTTCTGCTGAGCTCCTGAGTTATACTTCCCTTGTCCATACTTTCTCTTGCGGCTCTCAATCTGCTGCTGTTTCCCTTCAATCATAAGAGCCTTATCTACCAACTCCTGGTAGTTGTTGAAGGTTGCTACATCAACTGCATGCTCATCTCATGATTCAACCCTTCCATAAACTTCTCCTGCTTCGCGGCATCTGTGGCCACATCATCAGGGGCATAGCGTGATAACTTGCTAAACTCATCCACGTACTGAGCCACAGTACGGTTCCCCTGGCGTAGGTTGCGGAACTCCCGCTTCTTCATCTGCATAGCTCCAGTTGAGACATGGGCGGTGCGGAAAGCTTGCTGAAACTGGTCCCAAGTGACGTTGGCTACCGGAAAAGTGGCCGTGTAATTCTCCCACCATGAGGCTGCTGGTCCATCCAATTGATGTGCGGCAAAGTGCACCCTCTCAGCATCTGTGCAACCTGCGGTGGTCAACTCCCTTCCAATACAACGTAGCCAATCATCAACAACTATAGGCTCGGTGCTACTGGAAAACACCGGCGGCTGTAACCTTAAAAAACGGGCTAGGTTGTCCACTGGCGGTGGGTTGTTGTTACCCTGGTTCTGAACTAGCAATTTCATCAAGGCATTCTGCTGCTGGATCAACTGGGTGAGCTCCGGCGGGAAGGCAAAACCGGGGTCACGTCTCGGAGGCATCTGAGGGGTTTAGATGGGAGAGATTTAGAATAGAAGAGGTCTAATGAGAAAGCACTACCCATATGCACATGAGATAAACACAATCATTTCACTCAATCAATCAAGCAAGGGCATACAAGCGGTCTAGGACTATCGCAAAAGTGCTCACTACTACTACATACATGGGGAAAATACTACTAATAGTTGGTGGTCATCTAGAAATTTTGATCGGTGGAAGACTCCATGATGTCTGCTCCAGCTTCGTATTCAAAGTCATCATCACTAGGGTCGGAGTCGGTGTCGTCGATGATGATGTAGTTGTCCGGGCAAGTGGAATCGCCGTCTTCTACTCCCGGTGCTGGTCCTCCCATGAATACTCCGATCTTCTTGACTAGGTCGTCATTCTTCTCCAGTAGGGTCTTGATTTCCTCCTCATATCCATCGCGAGTAAACTTGAGTTCTTCCTCCAGCTCGATGATCCTAGTCTTCGCCTTCTTCAAGTCCATCATGTCCGCACACATCTGGTTCTCCTGACGTCGAATGTGCTGGTTTAATTCCTGGATGAAAGCTGCAATGGATCTATCCTTCTTAGTGCTGATTACTTCCCATTGCTCGTCTCGGCGCCCACATATTTGGTAGATAGTGTCCTGGAGATCCCTGTGATACACTTCTCCAATACGTCCCATGGTGATGTGAGCTGCCATACTCTTTCCTAAACTCCAGGTTGGTGCTTCGAAAGGAAACTCTATGGGTTTAGAAGTTGGCGAGAACGTCCTTCCTGGAACTTGTACTTGAACCATCCAACGCTCTTCTTCTGGTAAAGTGGCGTTGTACGTCCCGGTGAACCTTGGTATTCCAATGTTCAAGTACCTAGTGACTTCCTTCAAGTGGCGTCCAAAAGGTGTGTCTTCATCCGGTTGTGCAAACTTGTTCTTCATCTCCGTCATCCTAAAGAGTAGAAAATGGAGAGGAGTCAGAAATGAGAAGAGAAGTGTGACCTAGGGTTTATCTTAGTGGTCGTGTCCTACACTCAGCGTGTGCTCTGATACCATCTTGTAGCGACCCGACCTCAGATGGTCAAGTCTCTGTGCTTCAGTGTCATCCCTGGATCGGTAATGCTGACACACACAGTACTCGAAGGATTTATAACAGAGTAGCAATCACACACTTGTTACATCAAATGTCTCCAAAGAGAACTTATTACAATAATATGGCTTAAGGCCATCTAATGCGATAACAACGGAAGGCTTGGAAGATAAGGTGAGTCCATCAACTCCAACGGCATAGCTGAGCTGCACGGCAACGACCTAACGAACCTTACTCCTCGTCTGAAAAGTCTGCAACATAATACATTGCAGCCTGAAAATGGGTCAGCACATGGAATATGCTGGCAAAGTAACACAGTAGAGCAAAAACAAAATAATTCTATCACTATATGCATATATGGCTGGTGGAAAGCTCTATGGTTATAGTTTTGCGAAAAGCCAATTTTTTCCTACAACAAAGGAATAGATTTTAATTTTACTATCATGGTGGTTGAAACATCATTGAGAAGGTACCCCCAACTCAATCCCAATTAAAGTGATTAACAACCCAACAATATTAATTAAACATGGTGAGATACATGTGATAACCCAAGTACTAGATACTCAAGAATTGTCCATAACCGGGGACACGGCTAACCATGATTATATTGTACACTCTGCAGAGGTTTGCGCACTTTTCCCCACAAGACTCGATCGCCTCCGTTGGATTTCTCGCACTACATGGTGTTTGAGAAACGGATGACCGAGACACAGTCTTTCAGAAATGTTAACTCTCTACTCCGGGTAGACCATACCAAACCTACAAAACCCACTACCTACTGATCTACCTCTTCAAGAGCTTCACGTAACTTACTCAACTATGCTAGAGCCCATAATAGCTTGTGGCTGCACATGGAAGTTTCTAGCATGAATCATATTAGTTCCCTTTGAGCCTGGGTGGCGGTCCATAGGAAGATCACACGGGTACCCCGGGATTTCCAAAAAAACAGATAACACTGGGTTCCCCAGGTGCCTCAATCCACCCAGTTGTTTGATTAAGTTGCCACCTTAAGTTGAACCATTAATTAACAATCTCACATCTGACATGAATTTCACTCAAACCCAAACCACGTCTACGAGCATAGCATAGCAATATAAGCAATATGTAGAAGTAACTCCCAAGGGTTTGAATGTAACAGGGCAATAGGTTCTACCTCAGCAACTACTTCCCAACCCACAAGTTAATGACATCCTAATCATGCAATGTTTGAGGATTGGAACTAATGCATAAAAACTGGGTAATAATGGGATATGATCAAAGTGTTACTTGCCTTGCTGACGATCCGCGAATCCTAGAGACTCGTAGTAACACGCTCCGCACTCCGGGAATTCTATCGCAAGCAAACAATAACATACATAAGTAAGAAACAACGATGCACAAGCAAAACTCAAATAAGAGAGGTTGGCCAGAAATTTCAACTTAAGAACTCTGGTACGCAAAAAGAATCAAATCAAACGAAGCAACGAAAGTCAAACGACGAAAGAAAGAAGCTTCGTTTACTAATCTGAAACTAGGTCAAAATTTTACAGTAGCAAAAACCTGTTTGAGTTGATTAACCGGAAAGAGGGTTTCGAGACAAAACTCCAGGCGCTTGAATCGCTATTCCGATAAACGAGCGAAAAGATAAACAGGATCTAAGATCGGATCAGAAATCGCGATCAGAGAAAATCGCGGAATAAATCCGATAAAAGAAAACTCACGAACATACTAACGAACGAGCGTTCATTAGTTGTAACTAACGGGCGAGAAACCGTTCGTTAAAACGAACGTTCGGACGAACGTCCGCTAACTAGACGAACCGAGAAAGAAAAAAACCGGCGAATCCGAAAAAAATGGATCTAGGGTTTCTAAAAAAACCGAACGGTCTTTATAAAAAAACGGCGGCGGGGCGCGGCGGCTACCTCCGGCGAGAGGTCCGGCGAGGCGAGGCAGCGGCGGGCGGCGGCTTGCAGGGCGGCGGCG